>NC_056747.1:421573969-421693969 GCF_019279795.1 Protopterus annectens | reverse complement strand
TCTTTTTATTTGCCTTTGGGGACTCTGTGGTATCAGTTATAGCTATAGTATACTATTTAGCTAATATCTTGAAATAAAGTATATCAAAATCCATTCCAATGGTACAAAATGTTTAGCACACTTAGGCAGCCTTAGGAATCCAGGTGCTTGTAAAGTGATATTTGAGGGAGTATTGGTACGTGTTTGTGTTGCTCATGGACAAAAACTCTGAAAAGAAGTATTTTTCAGTGCCATATTGACAGACTAGAAAACCCTCCCTACATCTCAATTGCACAATAGGATACTCCCTACCAACAACAGAGTTCTGTGTATTGCAGGCAAACTAGCTAACAGACACACTCCTTGTCCTCCCTTTGTGATGCTGGTGAGCTCCCATCAATGGGAATGAGCAGAGCATCAAATCCCCTCATTACAATAATATGTTAATAATCCCACTGCTGCATTCATAAATCATAGTCATTCAAGTTTCTATGTATAGCACAGAGGTACTGAACAACAAGCCTTACCAATTGGTACTATAGCTGCTTGGTATTGGAGGATATAGAATACATTGCTACCTTACACGGTACTGCCATGCAGTCCAGTTAAGCAGCATAGAGCGGCCTACCAGTCCTGAAAACAGAAGCACTTAATATGTATTAGCGTACCAAAATCTACTGTGTGCCAATAAAAAATTGTGACAGTGACTTTGTGAATTTGGGAAGTACCACAATGCAGCTCTTTAAAAATGCAATAGTTCCCTAGTGCTATTCTAATGATGCACAGAATATATTTATAATTTTGTACTCTGTCTTTCAGAATACCAGGGCCCATCTTTATTAACATAATCAAGTCTCAAACTGTTCATATATGGTTCCTTCAATAGTCTTCCAGATCTAGAATATAAGCTACAACTCTTCTCTCTCAACTTCTACTCTTTTTTTTTTTTTTAGGACAGTTGCAGTTACATAGAGAGATGAAAACACAACAGAAGTATCTTCTTCATACAAGGTTACAGTCTCACATGGCTCTGGCACATCTTTGAAATTTAGTGCCTTCTCAGTTTGTATCTCACTCTTCAGATTAGATAGTCTTAACTTATTGGGATACCCTTGTTTTTTTTTTTTTTTCCTGTACATATGGCCATCTTATCTGTGAACAGTGTAGAATACTTATTCATCTACTTCAACAATTACTTCAGGCTAAGTCCAAAAACAATAGCCAGCGACAGGCGATTGTTTTTGACTTATTCTCATTTATTTTACAGACAGCGGAGAGGCATTTACTCCTGTGGGTGTGTCAGCATTAATAATTACTTCAGGCTGTTGATCCTACCAGTATTGTTGCACTTTTCACTCTGTCACCTGTCTGCACATCTGACAGTCTTTTGCAGTGCTTGTAAGAGTAATATATGTTCTGCATATGGATCACTGCTGCAGTAGCCTTCACTATATGGGTTATATCCTGCATAGGATGCAACAGCCAGCATCCAAAGCCTTAAGGACACCTTCCACACACACAAAGTGTTAGCTCAAGCTCAGATGACTGCAAAGACAGGGTTGGGTGCCAGTCCCTAGAAGAGTACTCCTCTGAGTGCTTTCTAGGACTGACAATCAGCTAACACTGTTCCATTGCTAGGCAGATAAGTTCCCTTCTTGGAAAAAAAACTTCAAAATTACATTTTTATTTGTGAAAAGTTACTTTTTAGGAAAAACAAGTACATTTAAGCTAGTAAAAGTATTTTTATCAACTGTCTTGTGACTTTTATGTACTTTTAAAGGACCACTCTTTTTTACTTTTGTAGTAAAAAGTTGTTTAAAACTACTTTTGGGACTGGGGAAAGTGTTTAAAGTGCTTCTTACCATGTGTTTTCTCTGAAAAGTTACTTTTTTGCTACTTTCCTGTTTTACTGACTACTGCTGTTAAGCTTCTGTGGGAAACAAGCACCATTTTCAGCCTGACCATAGAACAAATTAGTGGTCCTTCTTTCAGCCAGGAAAAAGAAATAGATTGTTAAGCAGTCTTTGCCACCACTGCAGGCTGGCAATTTACCTCAGACATAGGTGGATGATTCTGCTGTGGGCATAGCTGGATTCTCAGACCACTTATCTTTTCTTTGTATCTCCATGGTGTAGTCCATAGAGCAAGCCATGGACTCAGGGTTAGCCACATAATTTGCTGCTGTTGTAGGGGTCCCTCTCAGTGAGCAAAGGAAATCCACTCTTGTTAGTCAACAGACAAGGGACAGATAATGTACCCCTGCTTAGCCAGAATGTTGCACCCATCCCTGGGGAGGCTACTGATGAAAAAACTGGTTCTGTTTACTAATAATTTCCTGTCAAAAAGAGATAACAACTAAACATTTATCTGCTCATGTGTCAGTGTGTACAGGACTAATTTATTGGGCTTGGTTCAGGGTCTTGTACAGGCTCATGACCTTTCTTATAAGGTAGTTTCTGGTAAAAGAAAAAGGGGGTTCCTCTTTCTCTGAACAGGTTCAAGAAATGGAATCTGTGGGGCATTGTGAAGGGATAGATGCAGTTTTTCTCTTCAGGTTTCTGATTCAGATTCTGAGAAGAGTGTGATATCTGATTCTCCCTGTGAGGGAGTTCTCTTTCTGTGAGACTATGTCCAGGAAGAACCAGTGTTTTAAGTGAGAGAATACTAAGGCTTCTTGGTTCCTAAGAAAATATGATTTGTTACAAATGGAATTTTAAGAACCCTCGCCCATCCATCCAGTTCTGCTAGCCTTTGAGGCTACTTTTGCCCCACAATCTGTGGTTTCCATGACAGTTAGCCTGCTGTCCCTAAGAAAGCAGATAGATTGTATAACGTTCCTCATATTTTTCAAGTTTTTATGCAGCAATTCCAGACCTGACCCAGCAGTTACAGTTTTCCATAAATCCAGCTACTACTAAACATTTTGTTAATTCTAACCCTTCCCCTTCTGATAAGGATGGAAAATCTTCTGATAAGTTTAGGGGGGTGTATATTTCTGCAACTCTGATTTCTAGAATTCAAAACTGTCAGGCCCATATGTTGAAGTTTATTCGAACTGCAAAAGTATGAAAAACGTTTTAGCATCAGTTTCCTCTTGTGAGAAAAAAATCTGCTTCATGTAGTTTAGTTTCTTCTATTTCTCAAGTCACTAATCATCATTTAAAATGCATCTCTTACTCTGTAGATACTACTTCCAGGGTTGCTTCCACTGCTACTGTTTTTAAGGAGGTTTGCCTGGCTGCATTCTCAGAACCTCTAAGATGTCAAAAATGAAAATTTTGAAGGACTTTCAAGATGGCTACACACTAGTTAACAGCATAATATCAGCTGTCCCTGTGTAAAAATCTGAGAAATAATAGCTAGTAATTCTGCCAGCTTGAATAAAATTCGATTACTGGGTAGTAAGTTCACTGTCTGGATGCCAGCATAGAAGACATTTAGAGAACCTGAAAGAAAATCATCTAGAAAAGTTGAAGAGAAAGCACTGACTATAAAAAATCCTGCAATTGTTCAGCAAAAAGCAGTTCAAGCTTAAGCTTTCGTACAAGAGATGGCTGCCAGTAATTTAGAGAAAAAATAAATCAAATGTACTCAGAGGTAACTAAATTAAATTAAGCATTGAAGGAGTATATCAACCCAAATAACAAAATTCTAAATAAAATAGAAGATGCTTTAACTAGCTATTCAGATGAACTGATAAAACTGCAAAAATCAGAGGATGAAATGAAGAAAAGGCTAACTGAGTATGAGACTTCTGAAGAAGAGCTGTTTCAAAAATGGCAGTGTTAGAAGACAGAGAGCTTAGAGAAAACTTGAGATTTTTCTGCTGTACCAGAGAAACTGGAAGGACCAGACTGTATTAATTTTATGAAAGCACAAATAAGCAACTGGACTGGTATTTCACAGCAGAATTTGTTAATTAATTAATTAATTAATTAATTAATTAATTAATTGAAAGGGCACACAGATATTCCAAACCTGGCCATGAGAAAAAACAGTCAAGACCTGTATTAGTAAAGATGCAATCATATCATCAAAAAGAGTTGATTTTGACAAAACTGTGCCAGAAGTAAAAGTATTAAAAACTGGAGACAGCAGAGTGTTTGCAGAAAATGATTATTCACTGTACAACAGGCAGACGTGGACCAAATTTATCCCAGTAATCACGCACTGTCAAGAGGTAGGTGGGAGATTCAAGCTTCTGTATCCAGCTATCTTCAGATGTTTTTTTCATGGAGGATCAAAGACATCTTTCAATGCGCTATAGGCTAAGGAGGAAATACAAATGTTTATCCAACAAACATGAGGCATCAATAGGGAGCTCTGCTTCACATTCTTCTGACAATAAAACCCATAGAGAGACTTTGTCAGTGAAATCTTTTCCAATGTTCCAAAGGAAAATATTTGAGAGATAGAAAAAAGCATAGGAGTTGACTAGAGGAATCAGGTGTTTAAAGGAATCAGGAGTATCTTGGACTTAAACCAGAGTCTGGTATTGAGAGATAGAGATGAACACAAAGAAGACCAGAAATACTAAAATTAGTGAATAAATGTGATATTATAAAGCATAAATCACATTTGTGAAATATGGCTTTGAAATAAAAAGTGGCTGAAAAATATTGGAATTTTGTTGACTTTATTAAACTTTTGAGTGGACTGCAAAGCAATGCCCCACTGTATGTCATTTATGTGTAGGAAAAACACTAAAAGTGAAAAAAAGGTAACTGTAAGACAAATCCCAAATAAAACCAAGACCCTCTCCACCAAAGGAAAATGTCCTGTCTGGTGGACCCCAGCCATAAACAAATTGTATAACAAAAGAAGGAAGCTACTGCAAGACAGAGCAAAATCCCAAAAAGGGAAGGCATCTCTGATCAGCACTAGTAGAAATCTACGTTCTCTCATAAAAACATCCAAGGCCAACTTTGAGAGAAAAATTGCCAAGGACACTAAAGATAACCACAAGGCATTCTTCAGTTATGTTAGAAACCTGGCGGAAACCCTCAGATATGCTCAGAGTTAGTACACAACGACAAAAAATTTACCGAACCCACAGATATTGCCAACATTCTGGCAGACAGGTTCAGTGCAAATTTCTCCCCTCCCTCACCTCCAAAAGAAGAAATACTTATCCCAGCTGAATGTAACCTCCCTGTCATCTCTGATGTCCAGGTGAGAACCGCTCTCAGCAAAGCAAAAAACACAGCATCAATGGGACCTGATGGTATCCCCGGCTGCGTGATACGTGAACTCCAAGAGGAGCTAAACCCACATATAAAAATGCTATTTAACCTTAGCCTTACTACAGGATATGTACCTGAACACTGGCATACAGCAACAGTGGTCCCACTCCACAAGGGAGGCTCCACTACAGACCCTGGGAACTACTGCCCCATAAGCTTAACCAGCCTGGTCTGCAAAGCTATGGAAAGAATTATTATGGAACTCATAAACAACGACATCGGGGACCTACAGACACTTGATCCCACCCAGTTCGGCTTTGTAAAGGGCAGATCCTGCCTTTTGAACCTGGTTGACTTTTTCTAAACAGTCACTAAAGCCATTGATGAGGGCAAGGCAGTCCATACAGCCTACCTGGACTTGGCTAAAGCCTTTGACACAATACCCCACTCAGGCATCATAGACAAGCTAAACAGCTTAAATGTAAATCCATATGTCACAAGATGGGTTGCAAACTGGCTAAAGAACAGAACCCATAAAGTCAAAATTGCAGGAGACATGTCAGACTCAAAGCCAGTCACATGTTGTATCCCACAGGGCTCTGTCCTGGGACCCCTCTTGTTCGGCATTTACTTCTCAGATGTGAAAGCAAACATGGGAGGGTTGTGGCTGACAAAGTTTGCAGATGACTGCAAACTAGGCGCCATAGTCGATACACCAGCTGACACATACATCCTACAGAAAGGCCTCACCAAAACGGACAACTGGTGCCGGAATCATGGCCTTAAACTGAATGCCAAGAAATGTATAGTCATCCCCTTTGGGGAAAAACAAAGTACCCACAAATTATCACATAGACAGTAACCCACTGAGTACGGAAAAAGTAATCAGAGACCTGGGGACCCAAGTTGATAGTGACCTCTCATTTGACACCCACATTGCCAAAGTGGTTAGAAAGACTTTCTACCTTGCCCACCTTATCATGAAGGGGTTCACATCCAGATCAAAGGAGGTCATCGTACCCCTATACTCCTCCCTTATCAGGCCCATGATTGAGTACAATGCCCCATTTGGTATGTACCTCATCCAGCACTTGCAGCAGCTGGAGAGACCCCAGAAGTACCTCACCAAGAGGATCAAGGGTCTCCAACATATGTCATATGCTACCAGGCTAAAGAAACTCCAGCTCTATACAGTAGCATACCGCCTGTTCAGAGGTGATCTGTGCCTGACATACAAGGCTATGTCCAACCAGGAATTGATGGACATGCTCCACCTCAAAAAATCCAAATCCATTAGAACCATGAGAGCCAAAGATTTAAACCTCAGTACAAATATGAATAGAACATACTGGAGGGACAGATTCATAACTCAGAGGCTTCCCATACTCTGGAACAGAATCCCAGTTCATGTTAGGCAGAGCCCCTCACTGACTCTCTTCAAGAGAAATCATGACGAGTGGATGGGAGATCGTAGGTTTACCCTGGGGGTCACCCCTGTGTCGCTACTTGACAGAGGCACAGTAAACTAATTTTAATAAGTAAGGGGGTCTTCAATGTGTCACTACTAGACAAAGGCACAGTATTCTAAATTTATTCTGTACACCTTAGTACCACTACATGGGGTGGCGAGAGCCACATCTCTAGGGCTAGGCTTACAAATGCCCCAGGGCAGATAGCCTAGTACTAAACTATGAAACTATAAAACTAAGTAACCACAAGAAACTCAGCCCCAGCACGAAACAAAGCCAATCTAATAAAACTTACTTGAACAGGATACTTGATTGAAATAATTTTAATAAAAAACATGCAAGTATTAAAAGTGAGACTTTATCAGAATACATAGTTACACTCAATGACTTTTGGCAAGATATTTAATATGTATATATTAATATTGTATAAGAAGTAAAACACTTCCTATGTTATGGTGGGACTTACTATAAAAATCTGGCCTTCTGAAACCCATCCAACCAGCTGATTCCTCCTCTTTCACTGCAGGTCATAATAATTCTGCCTGCAATTCTGTCCAGAGTGGGGGCTCCTTCTGGGGAATGAAAAGTGATCTCCCAACTCCCATGAAATATCTATTTTTTTCCATTTTTGAGCCTGTTTTGGCCTGCTCCAACATCTGCAGGTATGACTTCTGCAGTAGGTAGAGGAGGGGCTTGACCCAGGACTTTTATTATAGCAAGCTGGAGTGTAACTGAGATGTGCTTGCTGGCTATGTATGTTCATGAGCAAAGCACAGCTCACCTGCAACAAGCCAAATACATTTATGCCTACAACAGGTGACAGACATTTATGCTGCAGTATGATTCATAGAGCTCAATGTGGCTGAACCTCATTTATATGAGAAGTTCTCAAATAAGCCCCAACTTATGCCAATTATCCTCAGCCTACCATTTTTGGCTTTGGTGATCCACGTCTTTCACCAACATCTGGAAAAAGTAAAAATAAACTAAAACCTTTTAGTCTTGTTTTTACTGGTAAGGCATGACCGTTAACTATTATTTTTATGATTTACGAATAATATGATTGGTAATGTGGAAGGTGTGATTTTTTTAGTGCTGTCTACATGTGTTAAGGTGCTCATTGATGGCAATTGTCATGGCCATTCAATAAAAGGCAGGGGGATTTGAACTACTTAATTAAATACATTATCCTACTAATGTGCACACCCTCACAACAAACACGTTGTACAAGAGGACAGCATAAGTAATATCGACAGCAACACTGGATAATACTTACAAGTTAGAAATAGTAATGAAAGATGTACTTATAGCACCATTTTATTTCTCCTTCTCTAATACACTGCCATTCATGGTCCACATTTACTACCAGTGCCATACAATGATGGCAGATGTCACTTTGTCACAATATTTGATTGTTGGTTAAAATATGATCCAACACCATGGAACAAGACACAAAAGAGGCAACATCAGTCCTGAGGAGAATCAAATCCTTGTGGATGCTCTGAGGACATATGGGAAATGCCTCTATGGAAAAAGAGGGACAAAACACAGAGTGAGAGAAGGAGAAAGAGACAGAGAGAGAGAGAGAGCATAGGCATGGAATCAAGTAGTGGCTGACATTAATGCTTTAGGTGGCTGGCATTAACGCTCTAGGGGAAAGGAACTGCACCCTGGCACAGTGCATTAAAAGGCTCAATGTTATGGTGGGACAAGCCAATCCAAAAGCTAGACGGAATGCAATTGTCCATAGCAGCACTGGTGGCAGCCCATATACACCCCAACCTTTAATGCCACATAAGTACCTGCTGTCATTAAGGGGTAGTGAATTGGATGCAGATGTGGATGCCCCCTCCAATAACCATAGCTGGGCAGTGTAGAAGGTTAATTAGTGTATCCCATTTTACTTCAATATGCAGCAATGTATTTGCTGAGACACACTTGCACATATCATACTTACATGTTTCATCATCAGGTATGTCATCAACATCAGATGCAAGAGAAAATCTACAAACAATGCATTGTAATTCATCTCATTGTATCTACACATGGGTAATGGTAATACAACTGTCGACGCTGACCTATGGAGTGTGCCTACGGGTGGAGGCATTGTGGGTTGATGAGATGGCCTTGATAAAGGCCTTGTGGGCTGATAAGATGGCCTTGATAAAGGTCTTGTTGTCCTTTTTGCCTGGCTAGAATCAAACATGTGGTCTTTAAAAAGACCGGGCTGGCCCTGTGCACTATTCGCCAGACTGGTAGGGGTCTTTAAAAAGACCTTTGTCCTTATTGATGTGGTATTTATAAAGACCTGAAAAACCTCAGACCAGAAATAGGAGAAAAAACAGAATATGCTGTAACTGGTACTGTAGCATGGGTCTTTAAAAATACCAGTGGACACCTTTTGAAGAATTGCGGTGGCAGTGACGGTAGATTGGGATCTTTAGAATGACCAGTAACAGTCCTGTGAGTCGAGCAGAGCTGAAGGACAAAGGGTCTTTAAAAAGACTGGTGTGAGCCTGTGCTTTACCACAGCAGGCTATTGAATGCAGGATGGCTGTCAATGATGACACAATAACTCTCCTTATCAGGATACAGTTTGAGAGCAGTGGCACACAGTTGCAAAGTGTACTGGCAGGGCTTTCCATACCACACCAGGTGGATAACTACTTAGCAAGTGATACAGGTGTAAGCATTCAACAAAATGAGGATAAGGCTTTACATCAGTAGGGTCACTATGCAGCTCAACAACTGGTGCACAGCCTGAATGTCTTGATTAAGAGACTACCCTTTCAGAGGTAGCAGACAAAGTGTTAACACCCATTCACAGAAGTGCCAGGTGAAGGCATATTTTACAGCTCCAGAGACATGCAAGGCCTTGACCACCCAGCCACATATATGCCATGACATAGTTCAACCACAAGCTACTGCCATTGAGAGTCAGGTAGAGATGGTTAGAGTACTGCAGGAGGATAATTTTCATACACAGTATGACTGCACACATGGCATCCTTCTCAGTCTCCATATGGACACTCAGAAAGACGTATGAGACAGACATTGGGGAACACAGGTGGACTTGGCCAGGGGATTGGCAGCCACATGGTGGATGGGTAGGTTACATATGATACATATCTCAGCAAAGCACTGTAGGCATTTCAGTGGATAGATCAAAAAGGAATGCAACCAGGCATCATCAGACTTCCACAATACATGTAAGGGCCTCCCAGTTGAGGTCTATGTCCCACAGCATAGACAGATCAATGTCAAGAGATACCTTTGCCAAGATTAGAGGTAGAGGAGGCTCAATTACTAACAGTCAGGATAGGAGGAGATTAGATAAAAATGGTGATGTATAACCAATCTACAGGAGAGTCCCCAGGAATAGATGCTAGTGATGTGGAAGTTAGAAACTAGGAGGGGAAAAAATGATAAAGATCTGGAAGGTTTTGTTTAACAGTATTTTAAAAGGAGGAGAAGCACCAACATCCTAGAAGAAAGCTGTGGTAGCTGTAATACCTAAGCATGATAAAGACCCATCAAATCTAAATGCGCCTCATATTGTTATCAGACAGCTTATCTAATGCAAGTCCCAACATTCTATTCTTATTTTACTGATTTTTTTGTGTGTTTTATTGTATTTTACACTTTGCACCTTGTTTTTGTTTTTATAGTACTTGTGTTTATGTTGCATTCTCTATACTCTTGTTTAATGAACTATGTATACTCAACTGTTTTGTATCACTGGAGCTTTTCTCCCCAGACCTCCACTGAAAATGGGCTCTTATAGCCCAGTGGACTTTCATAGTAAACAAATGCCAATAAATAAATAAATCTAGCTTCATATAGGCCGATTTCAATTCTAAACCATGATTACAAAGTATTTATGTCTATAATGACTAAAAGAATGGCACAGGTGTTTCCAAAATGGATAGACATGGATCAGTGTGGTTTTGTGGAGGGGAGGCAAACATTTGACATCATTAATAGAACAATGATGATCCAGAGGGAAGCAGAATGTAAGACAATACCACTGTTGTTGGCAGGTCTTCATGAAGAGAAAATATTCAACAGGGTAAGCTAGAATTTTATGTGCTGGGCAATGAAAGCATTTGCATTTCCTAGTTGATTAGGAGGATATATGAGTTATTGGAGACAAAAATTTAAGTGTGTGGGTCCCTCTCTGATAAGTTTTGTTTCACCAGAGGAACTAAGCAGTGCTGTCTTCTTTCCCCTTTGTTATTCATGTTATATTTAGAACCATCGGCAAAGAAAATAAGGGACTCAGAAATTCAAGGATATAATTGGTATGGTAGTCAAGAAAACCTGGCTTTATTTGCAGATGATATTATTTTATACCTGATAAAACCAGAGAAGGTCATTTCAGTGGTGTGGAATATTTTGAGACAGTTTCAAGTCTTTTCAGGATACAAAATTAATGAAGATAAAATAAAGATAATAGCTGTAAACTATTTACCCCCGCACAAATTGGTTCAGCAATACCCATATTTATGGGGACATGATAAAATTAAGTACTTATGAGTATGGATTAAAAAGGGTTCTGTTATGGCAGCTAAGGATATGAAGAGACTAAACAACAGATAATACAAAAACCTGGAAGCTCTGTTTTATGGATCTGGATAACAAGATGCAAGCAGCCAAAATGTTTTAGTCCCTTTAGTTTTATATACAGGTCAGGCATATTTTTATCAACCAGAAGAGAAGTTGTGGATAGCAATTAATAAAATGTTGAAGGATTTTATCTAGGTGGGGAAACAGCAGGAATAAAGTTGGATAAGCTTATCCTTCCAATAGAACAAGGTGGTTTGGGATTATCCAATTTGAAGGCTCCTTTACATAACATGAGCAGAAAGCTATAATTCAAAGTGAAAAGGGATGATGATGAAATGGGGGGGTGGCACAAGAAACAAGAAGAGGCTGGATTTTTGAATTCAGATCCTTAAGGAGAATAGCAATAACCATACAGAATATTATATTCATAAAGTAACAGAAAGTATTCTAAGAACTAATCCATCATGTGAATGGAGAAAGGAGATTCTGCTGATAGGGATGAATGCAATTAGGGATAGAAACAAAAGACAAGAGGGGGCTGGAATTTAATGGAGAAAACTGGCAAAGGAACCAAGGTATTGGGAGCAAATAATTAAAGAGGGAAAGGTAATAGAATGGGAAGAGGCCAAGAATGTATTTGGACTGCAGACTAGAGATTGTCTTCCCTATCAAGGATTGACATCAAAGTATAGGCAAAGAGAAATAAATAGGGGGATACTAAGTGAAAGGCCAGCACTGGTAGAGTGTTTAGTAGAATCTAGAACAGAAGCTGTTGTTAAAAAGGGAATAATTAGATCATATAAAACAGAACTGCATGAAAACCATAAGAATCAATCATATGATGTTAGAAAGGTTTAGGAAGAGAGAGTGGCTAAGCAATTCACAGAGAAACAATTGGGGATATATGTATGCCTCCCAAGTATGCAACAAAGTCTAGAAGATTTAGAATCTTTGGTTGGAAAATGTATGCATAGGTATTTTTATAATCCAAGCAGACTCCAAAGAATTTTTCCTCAGGTAGATAGCAAATATTGGAGGTGTGATGGGGAAGAAAGAGGTAATTGGGTAAATATTTTTTGGGAGTGTAATGAGTTGGCAGACTTTAAAAATTCACTGCAGACTACTCTATCAGAAATACCAGATGAACAAATTGGTATAACTAATGAAATGATTTTTTTGAGCTACCATACAGAATGTGCATTGTCTAGCCATAGTAAGGTCTTGCTGAGTCTAATTATGGTGGCTGCCAAAAAAGCAATTACCAGAATATGAAAATCCAAGTCTAAACCTACTGTACTAGAAGTAGTGAACACAATAACATAGATAAAATAACTGGAAATGGGATTTTTAGAAAAGGGTAGGAAAAATTACATAGAAAAAATGGGAATTGTTGGGACAATACATGCAGAATAATGTTTTGGAGGAGGAATGAGGTTTAGGAAAAGGCAGGATTCAAATGAGCTACATAATGTTTGACTGTCAATGACTGTTTAGGTTATAAGTGATGCATAATGTTTGCAACTAAAAATATGTCAGTATGGTTTGTTTTCATTTATGTAAATGTATGATTGCCTGTGCCATAAGTGATACTTTAATAAGATGTTTCTTATTTAAAAAAATTTGTCAAGAGGTGTCCTTGCATTAGATCCCGCCATCTGAGCAAATCAGCTTCAAGTTTGTGTGCCATCACTTGCTCTCAATCTATGGAACAATCAGCCACACTGTCTTTAGGGGACATTGCATATGACACCTTCAAACTAAAATTTACACTTTAAAATCAGTAACAGGACAACAGTGCTTATCCACCATCCACTTGCACAGAAGGATATTGCAACAACTTCTCCTGCAATGTGAAAAATGCCAAGCAGAAAGTACCAGAAAAAAGTAAAAAGTAAAAAGAAAGCAATACTCTTAATGCAGCCACTTTCTGATACCTAACAGTTAGCATAAACTGGTCTGGGTACTATATGTAAAAATAACATTACAGCCATAAAGATGCATTACACCATCAGCTTCTCTGAATTTAATCCCTGCAAATATAATCTATGGAGCCCTTTTGGAGTTAAGAGTATATGACTGCAATTTAATTCTCTTAAATGCTGTTTCAGGTTTGTGGTTTAGCATTATTTATGTAATTCCATTGTGTTGTGCAAATATCTTTATCACATTGCTTAGTTTTTCAATTGCACCACATTTTAATCTTTCTAAATAAATAAAGTGATCATATTCATTTCCTAGCACTAAATTCCCTAATAATTTTTCTTAACAGAGATCAGTGCTCATGTACAAAGGTACCAGCAGTGATTCATTGCAGGTTCCCTTTTCTCTGTTCACCATGGTTGTACCACCCGGGAGTTATCATATGTAAGTAAAGGGGAATGAGAGAAAAGCCCTCTGTGTAGGGGTCTGCAAGCTGCCACTTGCAAAAAGCTTTTTATATGTTTTGTCAAGCTGAAGCTTCAGTTAGTTTGTTTTATCCATTTAAATGTGATGATATGAAGGTGAAATAAATTTACAGTGTAATAAAATCTACTGACTGATTTATTTCAATAAAGTGTCCACTGACTTTCAAGCTGGGCAGTTTTACATTTTTTTATTTATATATTTGTTTATTTGTTTGTTTGGCTTACTTCTTTGTATTCTTATTTGCTTGTTTAACTGTGGTAGAACACTACCCAAGTGGACCTTCATCAGGTTTAGCCCAAGGTTACATGAGTAAAAGCCTCCAGTTCTTATGCATACAATCACAGTAGCTCCATACAAAGGGGAAATACACAAACTGGAATGTTATATACACAGAGCAACATAACACTGTTCCTGTTTTGCATATGATAATAGTAATTGTTTACAAAGTGGCAACAGAAAATCATCAAGGTATATACGGTACCCTAGACAAGTAAAGTTATACACAACACTTGCAGAAGAGTCTGAGTAGCATGTATTACAGAGACAGAAGTTGAAGGGTGGAAGATAGTACGGAAAAATGGAAGCATGAGGAGGAAGAGGTGAGATAATGAAGAGGCTGTCATTACGTAACTTAGTCAGCTGTCAGCATGTAAGAGTAGATGAGGATTTGCATCCAGTCTCTTTTATGAGGCTTTTGCATTTCCCAACTTTCTCTGACCTAAGACAGTAACTGTTGCTCACTTATCTTCTGAGACATCAGCTATCATTACTGTCCTCTATTCATTACTGAGCCAGAGATTATTTTCCTTGAAAACAATTTATCTTCATTTTTCTTTTCTTCTTTCCAGCCTGTTATAACATTTTTAATAAAGCATTATAAATATGTTCATTCAGGCTATCTGTTATACCATTTTTAATAAAGCATTATAACTATGTTCAGTCAGGCTCCGGACTCACTCTTCTGTTTAATTTGATGTCAGCTGTCTGTGTTGTTTTCATTTAACTCATAACTACTCTTGCTATGAGTGGGCCTGATCCTTTTAATTACATGCAAAAATCTCTGTTTAAGATTGTTTAGTAACACCTGCAGTTTTTCCTGCATCTGTCTCTTTTTTTGACAGTAGCCTATTTCCTAACTCACTCTTCCCAGCTGTATTAACTTGACTATGTTTTCTTTGCATCTTTCTCTTCTGTCTTAGTGCATACTGGATTGCATTTGTACTCTAAGATTTATTTCTTTGAAGAATAGTTATAGCAGAGACTTATAAACAGTTGCGTAACAAGGGCTGGTTTGTTGGAACATCTGTTCAGATACCAACTTATGGGTTCACAAAACATAAAAAAGTGTTACAAAGGTTTTGACAGCTTACAAGCTGTCAAATAAGCAAGTATGACAGTCACCACTTAATAGACAGCTTGTAAATGATCTTACTATCAAACTGTGCTGTTTTTTAAATCACAACTACCTTAAAACAGAAAAGATAATTTACAAGTTGTCCATAAGTGATCAGAGATCACAGATGCAGTCACTTACTGACAACTTATAACCTGTTAAACTGTTCCTTTAGAAATTTCAGAGTTTACAAGCTGTCATTATGTGGTCATCATTATATTCGCATACAGACAGCAAGAGGGATGCCAAATGGATATGCTGCCTAGGGCAAATGATTCCCTTACTTCAGCTACACTTATGGATACCATTGTCTAGAAGCTTCAAGGAAAGGAGACGAGCTGGTGAAAGATACAGTAAGGCTATTGGGTGGTGTAACAAGAAGATAATGCTAATGCTGATTCACTTTTCTTAAAGTGAACTGGAACATTCTGGCATAAAAGGTGGAGAAGAAAAAAGAAATAGATGAGAGTATAGACCAGGAAAGATCTGTACATTTCCAGCCCATACAAGAAGACAGGATGAGTATAATAGGAGGCACAGCACCACGCAGAACAGATGAGCACAAGCTATGAATGTGAGGGTAAGAGACTACTAATCACGCTAAAGGGCGGTTCACTGTAAATGCCTCAGAAGCAAGATGCAGGTTTACAGTTATACTAACTACAGCAAAACTAGAAAGTTAGTAATTAGTGAAATGAGAGACTAGAATGCAATAAAGAAAAGTAGCCTAAAGAAAACATTGGAGGAAAGAATGAGTGCAAAGAAGGACTTGGAAAAAACTGAGCAGGAAAATAAATACTAAAAGATGGAAAAGGCCATTGTAGTTCAAGTGAGATGCCTGGAAAGCAACAAAAGAAAAGGAGAACATTAATAAGAAACTGAAGATGTCAACAGATGTAGTCAGACAGAAATACAAAGAAGCATGAAGGAAGATATCCAGGAGTATCAAAAGGCAATGATGGAAAAGGATCCAGAAAAGGAACAAAAGACAAAAATCATTACTTTGGTCACATAAGAAACACAAGAAAATATACAAGCAGACTAGAGAAGAAAAGTGAGAAATTCATGGATTAAGAACACATAGCTATTAATAATGAATTTTTGGTGCAATATTTAGTATAGAGAAGGTGGAGAGCGTCTATACAAAAAAGGGGATTGGAAGATCAGACAAAGACTGATAAGATGGATGACCAAAGAAGTATACAGAAGGAGCTGTTTGAAATAAAGATAAACACAGAAGCCATGTCTGATACTTCCTAGAAACATTAAGAAAATAGCTGAAGTATTGACAATGCCTGTAAGGGAAGCAGTTGACACACTGTTGCCCAATGGTACGATATGTGATGGCCTGAAGTATAAAAATGTACTGTCAGTCCATAAGAGAGGTCAACAAAAGTATATTCTTGCCATATCAGCACATTTACAAGTGAAGTCATCTTGCTGGGCCAAAGACTGATATCACTGTCTCTAATAATCATAATTTTCAGACTCCCCTGCTATCAGATACATGCAATCCAGGAACCAGTACACTAACTAAGTAACCATGCCAACATCTGACCATGTTAATTCAGTCTAATCATTAGCAAACACCTTTCTTACAAATCAAGAAATAATAATTCAAGTGGTAGGACTTAAAATTGATCCTTGTCAGACAGTGCTTGTCATGTATTTCTTCGCTCCGGACTCACTACTTACAACATCTGTTTGCTTTCCACACTGTACCCACCTGCAGAGCTGCTTACTCAGTCATTCCCAGTTTTCAAGAGGAGCACCTAATCAAAGGCTTTAGTGAAATCCAGGGAGATCACATTCCCTGTGTTACACTTGTCTCCATCCTTAGTAGAGGCACAGGGAAGTAGTCTAAGGGGGCAGCGAAAGCCAACACAATTCCGGCTAGGCTTATAAATGCCTTCGGGCAGATAGCCTAGTACTACCTATGAACCCTATAATTCCTCATCTAGTAGCACAAAAATATGGTCTCCCTCATCTACTAGAAAATGTCCCTAGGGATCAGGTACTCCTACTATGGTTTCCTGTTCAAGAATGTATCTTAGTCCTTCAGTTTTGCATTCGGTGGTGCCTAGCACAACTCCTATTCATTTGCTCAGTGAGCTAAAACTGATCTGAATAGAGGTTAACATTAAGAAAATCAGTGCCATCCAAACCAATTAGTCTGCAGCTGACCAGAACTGTCCTTCCTGACTGCCATTCCCTCCCCCTCAAAACACTAAATTGCAAAATGGAATTTCTTAATAACCCAACTGTAATGAATGGCAAAGCTATACAGATTAGTATAATTGCAGCAGTTTCATAATGTTATTTTATGATCTGTTGTGTCATCAGAATTTTTCAATGAGTGTCTGACTCTGCAGCAGAGAGGGATAAAGCCCAGATTTTGACCTAGGCAATTAGGATTTGACTAATGACCTTGGCACTGGATGAGCCATAAAGGGTGAAAAAGGAATGAAGGGGCAAAGTCTTCTTGCCTCTCTCAGGAAGGAGGGCAGGAATGTACACACTTGAGGCATGCATGCAAGGCATGATTTTTACCTGTTTGAAACCACAGAAGCTGCCTGTGGTACCTACTCCATAGATGGGTGGGGCATCTCCTTCTGGTTTACATACCTTAAGGAAGTGAGGGATAGCCCAGCTCTGATATCCATTGCACACCCACTTACATGGGATGTCAATTGATCCTGCATGGGGAAGTAAGCCATAAAGCGAAAAACCCATTCCTCATTCAGATGATGTGTTCTCTCCTATTCCACTTGGTCCTTACGCCCTAGAATCAAACGAACCATAGGGCTGTTGCCAAAGGGAAACAAAGGGGTAAGATGGGCAGCCAGGTAGGAGAACTAGATGGTCAGCAGAGAAGAGCAAAAAAAAAAATAGTAATAATAATTTGTTCAAGGAATCATAACTCTTGCACGTTTCTTTGTCTACTTTTCTCCTATTAACCATGTAGCACTAAACAGGGAGGAGATAATGCACTGAATCGTCACAGCTCAAGTAAATCCCACAGCGCCTGTTGCAAAGTACTTAAAGAAAAGTCATTTCAAACTCCAAAGTACTGCCATGATTTTTCCTGGACATGTTAACAGCAGAAACATGCCTACCTTTTTGCAAATACCTTTTTCATATTGCATAAGACAGTTTCTAAAAAGCAGTTTCCCATCTATGTTTCCTGTAATCAAGTACATCTGGGGTATTTGTTTTATTATATGCATGAATCCATATTCAGTAGCTAGCAGTAACAGATCAGTGATGGTATGGAGATCCTTTTTCTAGTTTCAGGGAAGGTTTATCATACATTCTTAGGGTAGTATTGTTGTCCTAGTATTTAAGCATGTATGATAACATTATTAAACTCTTGTATTGGCTAGCAGCATAAATATGTACTACAGGTTTATTCTTTTCTATGCTGACAGACTCTTAAAGTTTGCAATTTAAATGTGAGCAATGAATCTAGCAGGCCATGGTTTGATTCCCCCAAATGAACTTGCATACTGTACGACTCGAATCGAGTTACCTAAGCAATCAAAGATGCCTGGTTTAGTTCACATATGAAAAGACAGAATAAATGTATTTGTTTAATTTTTATTTATATACTTACTTGTTTTTTTAATTATTTGATGCCATAGAATATTTAACTTTGGTTAACCAGAAGAGATAGCAGCCTTTCAACTCTGGTTAATTTTGCTTCTGCGTGCAGCAAATATTTTACAGAAATAAAACAAAAGGAAAATCTCACAATTGTATAGAGACTCAGTAAGTCTGGCAATGCATTGGAAGCTGCTGTCTCATATTTCATAGCTCTGTGCCTTAAACCACCAGACGCCATGGCAGCACTGTTTAACAAGTGCTATGATGGGAAGCATAAACAACTGGCCATGTGCATAATTTAACCACTGAGGTCAACCACTCAGCCCAAGACAGCTTCATTACTCTCAGAGAACTGGCAAAGGGTTGTAAAAAGAAATGAGAGCATTTATAAAGCATTTTATATTCTCAGTTTTCCAATCACTAATCCCCACCTGTTACAATGATTAACCAGTGCATCACACAACAGACTATAACAATATTGTTTAACTCATGAGTTGCCCAGGCAAACTCTATTTCAGAACAATAAATAAAGCAATTTTTACGTCCCTTAATTGAAAATAACCAGGCACACTATCTTACACTCCTTTCCTTTATGTAAGTCATAACTATCAAGTTAAGTATATCTATATATAAGTGTAATGATTCAGAAAGTCTACATTCACAGAGCAGAGTGCTGCTGGTGGGAGTACAACCACAATTCCCAACCAGAGTTCCAGCTTCTTGCCCAATACAGAAATAATACAGGTATACAGAGTGGGACCATGGGAGAAACAACAATGATGTCATGAGGTGAGAACACTTCCCAGATGAACCTGCAGACAGATGGCAATGATATGAAAGACAGAAAGTGTTAACACAGCAAACAGAGAAAAACAAATCAAAACACTTTGTGAATAAAAGTAACTGTTTCTCTTCATTATTTCACTATATTGTATTTATTGTGGGAAGGGGTCAATACATGGGAGCCCTTGTTTCATTTTTCATTAGTTTAAATTCTAGAACTAAGATAGGAAACTTTAAGTGGAATAGTTTTCCATATTTGTTTTCTGCATACCTGTGTAATTCATAACCACAAGCATTTCTAATGTATGCATTCCTTCTGTTTATTCTAATTTATATATTATTCTGGTTAAGATACTGTTCCTCGGGCCTTGCAAAAAAATGATTAACCCTGTTGCAAAAGTCATAACATAACTCATGTAAAGTATATTTAAATAAATGATTCTTTAACACAAAACTCTCTAATTGCTTTACTGTACTAATCAATGTCTTTCTTTGTTAGTCTCTACATTTTGGGTTATTGCTGAGAATTAACCTTCATATGGCATAATGAACCACTATTTTCAGAAGATTAAAACATATTGGAGAGGAAAAAATTATGAAGACAGAAATGTCACAAGGTGAATTAGAAGAACTGAATAAGATTCTGGATGTGAGTTTAAAAAGTAAGTATAAGCTGAATGTAACACTGCATCTAGACGCAAGCTTTACAACAAAGCACAAATGTATGATAATTAGGTGTGCAGATTTAATGTAAGTCAAAGGGCATTTCAGACACTTAGCAATTGCCCGAAAGCCCACCAAAAGCACTACTACCACAGAACATGTATCTGTGCAAAGATAACAGGCATGTAAAAATATCAGGTACATAACTGCAATGGATAATAGTCCTATGCTGGGCAAGGCTGGCAGTATTACGTACTGTACTGTGTCCAAAATGTATACTAGCTAAAGTGGCCACTTAACATTGCAGTACAAGGATAAATGACAATTATATGTTACAGAATGTGATATGCATCTTTTATATGAATGCACCATATGATATAAAATAAAGTAGTCATGCAGGCTAGGGTTTATAAATATTTAGAGCACTACACAGCACAAATTAGCATGATTAGTCACAATGCACAGGGTGTGGGTGATTCAGAGACACAGATAGTGAGGCCACACAAGAGGCAAAATAGTGCAGTATGCAGTGCAGTATGCAGTGCATGCTAATGAGTGCATAATGACATAGAGATAAAAATTCCACACAAATGGGCCACACTGTATGCAAATCATGACACCCAAAATGATAGACAGATACAGAAATGTATACAATTTGCTTGCTAGCCACATCATATACTTGTTTTTCACCAATAATCAATGTTCTATGTCAGAAGAGTGATGTCAAAAACAGCAGAATCTCAGCAGCATGTGTTGTCAGCTGTCATGGACATCCATGTCAAGTGGGGGTGGCACAGACAGTATCTAACATGCCACTAACTCACACACCCACAATTTCTGAATTCCTTCCATGTGGACTGGAAGAATGTTAGGGACTTAATCACAAGCAGAATAAAGGGAGAGTCAGTGGTGTGTCCATTGCTTTGGATCGTAAGATGCACATATCTTTAACTATCTTAGCTACAGCAAACTATCGGGGACATGTCCTGGACATCACAGATATCATAGGTTCATAGGTTCATAGGTAAGTACTAGGCTATCAGCCCTAGGGCCTATACAAGTCTAGCCAAACTAGGTTCCCTGGCTTACACCACCCAAGAAAATAATTTTCTTGTGCCCCTGTCGAGCAGAACCACAGCAGTGATCCCCGGGGTGAAGTTCCTATTTCCCATCCAATTGTCAAGATTTCTCTTAAAGAGGGCTAATGAGGAGCTTTGCTTGACATGAATGGGCAAACTATTCCAGAGCAGGGGAAGTCTCTGGGAAAGGAATCTATCCCTCCATCATGTTCTGTTTAGTGTGGTG
Source organism: Protopterus annectens (assembly GCF_019279795.1). NCBI lineage: Eukaryota > Metazoa > Chordata > Ceratodontiformes > Protopteridae > Protopterus > Protopterus annectens. The sequence goes on along the minus strand of NC_056747.1, from coordinate 421,672,619 downwards.
ACATGGTTTAGCTCCCTGGAGCATGTGGCTCAGAGAGATTGGGATTTCTTTAAGTGTAGCATGTCCATCAGGTCTGGGTTAGACATGGCTTTGTACATTAGGCAGAGGTCGCCTCGGAGTAGGCAATATGCGATGGAGTAGAGCTGGAGTTTTTTGAGACAGTCTGTGTTTTGCATCTGTCTGAGGCTGGTAATCCTCTTAGTGAGGTATCTCTGTGGCTTTTCCAGCTGTTGCAGATGTCTTGTGAGGTACAGGCCAAATGGGGCATTGTACTCTATGATGGGTCTAATAAAGGATGAGTAGAGAGAAACAATATCAGCCTCTTTAATCTTGATCTAGTTCTTTAACATTTTGCTACAGCATGTGGAGAAGAATATCAGGTTGCTCAGAACTTTAGTGGAGAGAACCTGCACTGTGCTGACACTGAGAAAGTTATGTAGATGGAAGAAGGGAATGAAGAGGTTAAGTTGTATGACCAGAGAGATAGCAGCAACATTTTCCTAGAGTCATGAAATGTGTTTTTATTTGTGAACAGAAAATGGAATAAGAGGAATGATCTTTAAGAAAAGAAGGGAGAGATTGCTAGAGTTTGGGGCCGTCTGAGAAAGCATGATCTGTGCAGTGAAATGACATAGTCCATTTCTTTGATGTCGTGGGAGTGATAGATTGAACACACGTTGCCATCAAGGCCCCACCATGTTCAGAGGGACTGAGATATGTCAACAGGAATGGCTTCCACTGCCTTAACTGCCAAGTGGTTTGTAATGCCTAGGGCGTAGTTTACCCTAATGATGATGTGCTGTTGCATTATTTATAATGTGCCTGTTCACCACCCAGGCAATTCCCATGATAGATACATTTTGCTCAAGCCTAACCTATTCCAAATGTTCCAGCATCTAGATGGTATGTGAACATACATACTAGACAGACAGGTCTCTATAAACAGGTACTATGCATGTGGAAACAGGCTATATATACTATGTTGCTTGATGTCTGCTGCAGGTGATGTCAAATATGCCTTATAAGCCTGACTGATGACTCCTCCATTCTGCAAACCCACCCCCAGACCATGCTGGAAATGGCTTATAATGCAACACATGTGTCAACATGAAAAATAGTGTAGTGTGTGCTTGAGTTACTGAAAGGAGTCTTCCATTGCCTGGACAAGTCAGGAGAGTCGTTGAAATGTACTCTAAGGCTCTGCAACAAGATTTTTGTTGTACGTTTTATGTTGCACAACATGGCATTACACAAACAGAAGGAGTACTCAGCATCTTGGCAGAGTCTTCAATACAATTTGTAGCAGTAGCAGAAGGGCAGATGCAGAGTCAGGAAGAAGCACTCAGTAGTAGTACAAACAAAATAAAGCACTGGAAACCACTAAGTAACATCTCTTTAATGTGCAAGTTAAAACTTTCACCAACAGGCTTCTTCAGGCAAACATCCATAAAATCCATTAAAGTTGTTTAACCATGTATAAAGACATCATCAAATTACATGACTCCTTAAATATTTAAGCATTGGTTTTAAAGTGAATGTTCCATTTAAACCTGGTGGTATGTGTGCTCTCATTCTCAAAATCCACTGCATCTCCTTATTTTCTGTTAAAAGTTTAACATCACCCCCATGCAACGGTAAATTAATTACTTTTAAAATCATAAACTCAAAACTATGATTGTTCCCTTTATCTAAAATGTGTTTATATACAGTATTGGTAATAACCTTACATGTTATATCACAAATATATCTCTGTAGCTGCACATGGCTGACAACGCTATCGCTGATGTTAATACAAATGACAAAGATGTACCTAAAGGTAAAACTCTAATGGAACTTTTTGGAGGTTTAGCTAATCCATTGTTAAATATGAATTTGGAAACTGGTATTTTGACATATACGCCTGAACCTAATGTAAATGAACATTTTGAAGTTATCTATAGAGAAGAGGAAGATGCTGCCTTTCGCTTGAAAAGACTGTCATGGCAGCGCTTCCGCTTTGAAGCATGTTTACACTACAGAATCGTTCCTAGGGGAATGCGGGTTAAGTGTCTGCCTACGTACGGAAACAGTAGATCTGAGCTATTAACCAGAAGGCAGAGTATAAATCTTGATACCAGTTTCAATTACTTAAAGTTATTCATTGAACACTTTAAACCTGAGGAAGACCAAGCTACTGAACTAATTAGTATGAAACAACTTGAGTTGGAAGGAATTGATCTATCAGAATCGAACTTGCATACATTGAAAATTTTACAACAACGTCTAACTGCTTATGACACTAGGCTTAAGACTATAAAAATGAAAAAGTTAATGAGGGATTTCAAAGATTTTAAATATGGCAACATCCTTGAATGGCTGAGAGAAGAACGACAGAGTGTAGTTCAAACTATGAACCACACTGCTTTAGAACTGCCTAACCAGCCACCACGGATGGATACTTTTGCAAATGGGTCAACCCTGGAGGCAGTATCCACAGCCATATCGAATGAGTCTCCAATTACTACTTCGACTGTTACTATGGCAAATTTAAAGCCACATTCCACACATATTAACTTAGTGCCCAGTACTTCCATAGGCATTATACCGAAGGTAGGGGCTAACCATACCCCTTTTCACTACCAATTTCCTGTCCCAGTAAGAGACAGGTTTCAGAGAACTGGTTGAACTCAGAGTCAAGAAAGAAAAAGGAAGAAATTTTAAGAGAGATTCCAGAAGAACAGTCCTTGGTGATTAACTTCTCAAATGAACACCTGGATAAAGCAAGTATTAGTATTTATTCAAAAGGACTGACATTTATTCCCTCATTAACTTCTGACCTAAATTAGTTCTATGTTGATATAAAAATGTTTGGTAGGAATTTAATTCTAAAATTGATTTTTGGGAATAGCTCTTCTACTAATGAACGGACATACAGAAAACCAAGTCCATTTGTTCCAGTTAATCATCCCACCGTGGAAACATTTGTCCGCCTATGTAAAAATGAAGTAGGGAAACTTAGGGATAACCAGATGAACAAAAGGCGCTTTATAAATATGACATCAGATGAGAGCAGAGCACTATCAAGTTACAACAAAGGCAGGGCTTAGTGTTTAAACTGGCTGATAAGGGTGGAGCCATTGCGATAATGGGAGCTGAATGGTACAGAAAAAAGATGCTATCCTTGTTACAGGATAACAGAACGTATGAAGTTATATCCCAAAATGTACGGGAAAGAAAAATAAAACAAGTAAATGATATCTATGCATTACTCTTGGAACATAGGATTAACCAAGAACTGTACAATTTTTTAGTGTAGACCATCCCATTATTCTAACTGTAAGTGGCTTGCCAAAGGTCCATAAACACTCAGAGGACCCACCATTAAGACCAATTGTGGCGGGACGAGGTTGGGTGACTGAACCCCTCTCCATGTATGTTGAGAATGAGTTAAAGCAGCAACTATCAAGAATACATTCCATAATCGGAGATATTGGTACTTTTTTAAGACATCTATCAGATAAAATGAATGCAATCCAACAGGGAATTAAGGTGCTCTTGGTAACATTGGATGTTAACAATCTTTTCACCTCATGTCTATGGGATCGAAGCAGTAAGATCTTTAGCTCGGAATTTTCCCATTTAAAAATGTTGAATAAAATAAATAATTAGCAAGGGGTGCAGGAGGGCTTGCCCCCACCTGCAAAAAAACTATGTTTTCTTTTGCATTTTATTGTAAAGTTTTTGCATGCACTGAAACTGATGCTTGACGCATGCATAGCAGTGTGTAGAAGTGTATAATGTTGATCCATTGGTGTCACAATTATGCACGTTAATGTCAGTGCTATTCGACAAAGGCAAGTAAATCTGTGTGTGTGTGTGTGTGTGTGTGTGTGTGTGTGTGTGTGTGTGTGTGTGTGTGTGTGTGTGTGTGTGTGTGTGTATGTGTGTATATATATATATATATATATATATATATATATATATATATATATATATATATATATATATATATATATATATATATATGAGTCTCTCTAAGTTTGTTGAAGCATACTTTGATCAACATCGCAGACGGTCAACAGGTGTGTGAGCTCCACAGTCCCCAGGTAGGGGAATATACCTTTTTCCCCAGCAAGTCTGTGACCTCAGAGTTAGAATATATAATTAGCAGGGGTGTGTGGGGAGCAGAGGGGATTACCTCCTGCAAGAAGCAATGATTTCTTTGTTTTTTGTTTTTTTTAATTTTGCATGCCCAGAACATGAGCAGTTGCTTGTCGACATGCATAATATCAATTAATTTGACTCAACATTATGCATGCCAACAAATGTAGTATTCGACTAATTTAAGTAGGTCTATATATTTATATAGACCCCTGGAACTGCAACCCCCCCCCCCGTGACATGTCTCTCCCCCCAGTCACAAGCTAATGGAACAGTGCTATGCTAGTTTTCTGGATTCCCAGCTAGATGCACACCATGATGTCTGCATCAAGTATGATGACATCCACATCCCCATCCATTGGAAGCAGAGTGCATCTCTAACTGTATTTAAGCATAACCTTGACCAATGGATGGTAAATCAGAAATTAACACGGGTCTGCCCTCCATGTTTCTGATAGATAAAGGCAGACAGTAACTATATCTAAACTAACATACTCACCTCACGTAACCTCTACAAACTTCCTAACATACCCCCACCTAATAAATGATGATGATACATAGAGATACAATTGGGTTGGGTTGCTTGGCTAGGCTTAAAAAGGTCCTGGCGATCATTAGGCTAGTATTCACCTGTGAACCTGTGAAAAAGCAAAGTCTACAGAATCTTTAATGAAATTTCTGTATTCTGCAGAACAGCATCAATACTTTATTTACACTAGCAATGGCCATTTAGCACATAAATTATACTGTGAAGATATGTGAAGGCTGCCAGCCTAGCCAGATAAAATTTTGTAGATAATTCTGTCATTTGTAAATATTAATATAAGCCACAGGCTTGTTCTCTTAAATGGAAGAAAATGGTGTCAAATGTTGAACGTCAAAAATGTAACAACTGTGTACTCTGCTGGAAGAAAGCTGATAGGTCAGGCCTTGTTTGATCTCAAACTCAGAGCCATGATGTCTAAACCAGCAGATTCTTTCTATTGTTTTGAGACCGAGTTAATTGCTAGAATTTGCATGTATAATGTCTTTTATTGCTGTAGCTTCTTGATCAAGTGCAAGATCAAAAGGGCTGCTAAACTCTGAGTTTCTGTTAGCCTGGGAACCAGAGAAAAAAATGATGTAATCTAAAATGAGTCAGTAGTACTGTGTTATCACTTTAAGGACAGAGACACTCAGAGCATTTTGCATTTGTCTTCAGAACATCCAACTCACCAGCACTCTGCCTGTGTCTATATGTAAGTTTATTTTAGAACTGCATTTGCTCTTAAATGTAGATAGGAAATATGAAGTCTAGTCTAGCTGTTTTTTTCTGTATTGATGTCAGAACTTTTCTACTGTATCATTTTAAGCATTTCTCTGTGATCTCTGAACTCTTGACTAGCACTGTGTAGAAAGAAGTATTGTCTTGTGTTTTTATTATTTATTATTAAATATTTTGAACCTTTCAACTGTGGCTGTTTTTTGTAGAGATAATTTAAGCTTTAGAGTACATTGCATGTATATAGTGATACTGTACAAAGCCACTCCAATAGTCTTGCTGTTCAGTCACACTTAACAATTGGATAATAATATTGCACAGTAATACTTAGACACCCTTTGCTAAGGGCCTTTTTAGTAGCTGATAAGTAACGGTCCAGGTGGCAGTGATTACTACCTTATGGCCTGGACAGAAGGGGCACAGCTAGTGAACCTGTGCCAGCCTTTCCCAGGAGTGTCGATGTGTTTGTATATAAATCATATCTCAAAGTGTGTGTGTGCATGTGTGTGTGTGTGTGTGTGTGTGTGTGTGTGTGTGTGTGTGTGTGTGTGTGTGTGTGTGTGTGTGTGTGTGTCAGCTACTTGGGCAGGGACACGAAGCACTGGTTGGACAGAGAGAGTGCTAGGAGGACTTGGCTTAGGACTCTGGCTAAGGACCCCACTCTATAGCTGTGCCAGTGGGGAGTCTCATTAGGGATCTGGAGAGAAAAGGATAAAGCAGCCCCAGACTGACTGTGATCTCTGTGTGCTCTTAAGGGAAATTGTACTTTACTGTGTCTGTATTTGTTATCCTTCCAATGTGGATGCCCCTCACTGATGTTAGTGGTGAGGATTGAGGCTCCTTGATTGCTGGGCCAGTGCACGGGCATTACATATTAATTGTTTGACAGTGGTGGGATATCCACACCACATATTAATTGGTTGGCACATACTAATTGGCTTGTAGTGGTGTGGGTAGTGAATTTCTGTAGCTTGTGTACAGTGATCAGTGAAGGTGTTTTTGCACTCTAAATCAGCCGTGCAGTGAATATTCAGAGTTCAGATCACAATTGTTTTATTTATTTTGTGAGCTTAGTTAGTCAGGGAGAGCAGGCAAGCATTTCAGCAGAAGAGTATGGAAAGCTGACAAGGAGCCACTTGGCTGAGATGTGCCAGGCTAAAGGACTGGTGCAGGGAAACCTGACTAAGACAGACATGATTGCAGCTTTGGTCACAGCTGCATCAGAAAACAGCAACCAGGAGGAAGATCAGACTGACCGTGGAGATGTACAACACTCAGGGAATAGACAGCTTATCCTTTGTGCAGAGGACTTAAAAATTCATCTGGAGCTAAAGAGACTGGAGTTGGAGGCCAGGAGTTTGGAAATGGAAGCTGTGGGAAAGGAAAGGCAGAGGTAGCACAAAAAGGAGATGCTGACTCTTTTCCAGAGTCATGGAGGTAATGGGGAAGGACGTAACTGGACCCCAGAGCACAAAAGGTCAGTACCTTTCTTCCACAGTTTACAGAAGGGGATAATTTTGATAGTTTCAGTCATATGTTTGAGAGGGTATGTAAACAGTATGATGTTGACCAAAGGCTCTGGGTACAGTTCCTGACCCCCTTTACTACATGGCAAATCTGTAACTGTGCTGTCCAAATTAACTGATCATGAATGTTTTGATTATACTGCTGTTAAGAACTGTTTGACAGAATTTTTTAAGGTAACACCTGAAACGTATAGGAAAAAGTTTTGTGAGCAAAGACACAAGGCAGATGAAAGTGTGGGTGAATATGTTGCTGAACTGAGCACTTATTTTCATAGGTGGGTGAGTGGATGTCAGATCACCACTTTTGAAGGGCTGGCAGACCTTTTGATGAGGGAACAGGCCCTTAGCACTTTGCCTGAGGACATGAGGATCTAGTTAGTTGATAGATAATGTGCTACTTCTGAGGAGTTGGGGAAGAAGGGAGACCTATACCTACCAAGCAGGGCATCCCTGCACAGGAAAGCGACCCCCAGTACTGCTCATGGGTCTAAAGGAACCCATGGTAGGCAACCCAGACTGCCCCAACAGAATCTGTCAGTAGCAGGGGAAGCCACTAGTCCAGGTACACATCCAGGACCTAGGGTTAAATATTTTAAATGCAACCAGTGGGGCCATGTGGCATACAGATGTCCATAGAGGCAAGGTGGGGAACAAAAGGTGAGAGAGCCAGTAAGTGGGAAAGACAAAATGCCAATAGTAGGTTGTCTTGAGACAACAGGGGTACCAAACTACCACCCTGCAGATGTCCTGATAGGGAAGGTTTTTGATGAGGCAGTACCATGTGTTTATGCAGTTACACGCAGTCAGGCTTTGAGATAAGCATGTGGGTCTGGTAGCCTGGGGGAGACCCAGACAGACCACATACTTGCAGCCAGGACTGGTGAGGTGGTTACTTCAGGGAAGGAGCTACTCTGTAGCAGTGAGACTGAAGGTGAGCCACAGCTGCTTTTGGGTACTGATTTTCCCTTGGACAGAGTGACTTCAAAGGTAGAGGTGAGTAGTAGTACACAGGCTGACAGTGAGGCACCACTGTCAGAGGATGCCAGACTTCCAGAGGAAGGGGATCTAGGAAGGGTTACAAAGAGAGAGTTGAGACGGGCTCAGCTCTCAGATCCTACATTGCAAGGCCTGCGGCAGGTAGCTAGTGAGGCACCTGATTCTCAAGGGAAGGGGGAATCTGTATACTGGGATCAAGGGTTAATGTATAAAGAGTGGACCCCTGTGGGAGGGCTAGAAGGTGAGAGGATACAGCAGTTGGTAATGCCTAGAGCCTACCATCCAGCACTTCTAGCCATAGCCCATGATATTCCCTTTGCAGGTCATGAGGGCATAAAATGTACAAAGAGACATATTATGCTGAACTTCTATTGGTCTGGAATTTCCAGAGATGTAACAAGGTACTGCAGGACCTGTGAGCAGTGCCAAAAGGTAGGCAAGGCAGGACTCCAGGAGACAAGGTGAGAGCTCCTTTGATCCCTTTGCCTGTGATTGAGGAGCCATTTCAGAGGGTAGCTATGGATATTGTGGGGCCTCTGAGTACCCCAAGTTCCACAGGGAAAAAGTATATCCTAGTGGTAGTAGACTATGCTACAAGATACCCTGACCCAGTGACTTTGTCCTCCATTGAGGCAGAAAAGGTGGCAAATGCTTTGTTAGAGATTTTCAGCAGGGTAGATTTCCCAAAAGAAATACTGACAGAGGTGCCAATTTCCTGTCAGACCTGCTGGCTTGTCTGTGGAAGTACTGTGGGATGAAGCACCTGAAGACCACACCTTACCATCCCCAGACTAATGTTTTTTTGAGAGGTTAAACTCTACAATCAAGTCCATGCTACAGGCATTTGCAGACCAGTTTAAGAGGGAGTGGGGCAAATATTTGCCCCATCTGTTATTTGCTTACAGAGAGGCTCCCAAGGAATCCACAGGTTTTTCACCCTTTGAGTTGTATGGGCATAGGGTGAGGGGACCTCTAGATTTAATTCATTATGAGTGGGAAGGTGAGTGCAAAACTCACAAGAAGTCTGTTGTGGCATATGTCCTAAACCTCAGGACAAGGCTCAGGGAACTCATGGGCTTGGCCCAGGAGAAACTGGCAGAAACCCAACAACAGAAAAAGTTATGGCATGACAGGAATGCTCGAGCTAGAGAGTATGCTGTAGGGCAGCAGGTAATGGTTCTCATTCCTGTCAGACATAACAAGCTGCAAGCAGCTTGGGAGGAACCCTACAAGGTGGTAAGAAAGGTAAGTGATGCTAACTACATGGTGGAACTGCTAGGCAGGAGGCATGGGCACAAGTTATACCATGTTAACATGATGAAACCTTACCATGACAGGGAGGCCCTTGTCCTGAGTATTTTCAGTGGCTTGCAGGAGGAGTCTGAGGGAGATCTGGTGACTGATCTCCTCAGTGAGGCTCAGACAGACACCTCAGTGGAAGCGGTAGCAATGGCCTAGCAGCTATCTCCTACCCAGGTTCGAGAAATCCGAGCAGTGTTACAGGGGTTTGGGACGTGTTCACTGGGAAACCAGGGTGCACACACCTGCTGCAGCACCAGGTGGATACAGGACCCCAAAGGCCTATATTAGGCAGGCCCCTTATAGGGTACCTGAGAGGGTCAAACAGACTCTGAGGGAGGAGATACAGAAGATGTTGGAACTAGCGGTAATTCAAGAGTCCAACAGTCCTTGGGCCTCCCTAGTGGTGCTGGTGCCAAAGAAGGATGGCAGCACCAGATTCTGTGTGGAATACAGGAAATTAAATATTCACACAGACTCAGATGCTTGCCCCATGCCTAGGACAGATGAGGCCCTAGAGCAGCTGGGTGGGGCTAAGTATCTTACCACCATTGATCTTACCAAGGGTTATTGGCAGGTGCCCTTGGCTCCCAGTGCTAGAGAGAGGTCAGCATTTGTGACTCCTTTTGGCTTGTATGAGTTTACAAAGATGTCCTTTGGGATGAAAAATGCCCCAGCGACTTTCCAGAGGCTTGTAGATCATATCCTAGCAGGAGCAGGAGGGTTTGCCCTTGCTTACCTAGATGATATTGCATCTACAGCCATTCCTGGCAAGAGCACTTTCAGCATGTCAGGGAGGTGTTGGGAAGACTACAGAGGGCAGGTTTGACCATTAAGCTGAGCAAATGTCAGGTGGTGAAAAATTAATTTCCAAGGTGCTAATCAAGGTGCTGCTTACTGTGATGCTTACTGTGATGGATCCGAAGTCTTCTTAAGACACTAGGTCTTGCTGGCTGGATTCTGCTGAAATCAAAGTCTAGTTATCACAGTCTGTTGCCCACAGAAGCTTGCAGAGTGTACACTGATGCAGCACCAAAACTCTGAGCAGTAACCAATAAATGACTTTTTATAACAAATCACACATACTTCTGTTTCAGCTTTAGTTACTGTTCTACTTTATTTCTCAAACAGCATGGATGATATGAGAGATACAATACAAAAAATATCTCTAACAATGTTATCTGCTATAGTCTCTTTATACTGTTCTAGTCACACAGTTCAAATCCTGTTTTTCTCTTGGTATTCTATTTTGGACTTTGTATGAGAACATCTGTTTGCTGGTGTTTGCAGAAAATATGTTTTCATCCTGTACTGGTATTGTTTTTTAAGGAAACACCTTGTAGTAAAACACATACAACTGCTGACTTGATCATTCAAACTTCCTTGCTTAACAGTGTCATATAATAGAAACATGCACAGATTGTTTTCCTGTTGTCCACTCTTTACAGAAGCAGGTTAACTTTAAGAGGTCAGTTTTCTTGCTGACAGTGTGAAATGCATACTGATTGTGTAGGAAAACATGTCCATTAAGCAAAATCCTTATTTTCCAGGCCACAGTCATTTTAGTATGGATGCCAATCACATATTACTAAACTCTATTTCTACATTTAAGCAAACTTTATTTTATACCTTATTTATGTTGCATATTTGTAACAGAATTACTTTCAACCTTTTATTCACTGTTAAATACACTCTAACAATTCCCTCTTTTTATTTTTTAACGTACGCAAAACAATTTATACTGATATGTATTTTTGATCAGATTATATAGAAAACACATTAAGAAACAAAACCTTTAGTCTTCTTTTGATACAAGTCAAAATGCAATTTTACATAGTTAATACAATGATATCAAGTATTACTACTAAAACTGAATGTATCTAAGAACCTTTTCTTTTACAGACCATTCTGTGAAAATATTTTCTCAGTTATAAGCTGTGTCTGCTTTAATTTTATTTTTTAACTTGATTAATTTATTATTTTTCAATCACATAATTTAATTTATGACTTAGAACTTTTTTATTATCTCTTTACAACTGTTGAATTAACTATTTACTTTTATTAATAATTTTATACCAAAATATTAGAAATAGACTAATATCTATAAGAGACAAAAACTATGTGCTACTGCAAGCATTTATTCACTGCTGAAAATATACAGTTTCAATGTCATGTAACCATAACATTGTGGTCATATTTCTGAACTGCCCATTAACACCTTGGCTGACAGTGAAGTGAACATATTAAACACCTTGGTAAAGTACTGAACTGGACATAGATAATAAATATTTGATTGTAATTATTTCAGTATATTTAATACTTGAGGATTAAAAAAACATGATTTATACAGTAAAGAATGCTATGTACACATTAGTCCATTAACTGTATGTGTACAATATTTTAATATAATTTTCCTCTGACTGGGGTAACCAATACTAGTACTGATAAAATGATGGTCCAAAAACCAGTGATAAAACTAAAATTAGTAATAAAATTACAACTTGATAAATTACTTTTGAACTTGTTACTTTACAATGTGTCCTATACAGTATATATCTACACAGACTGTCTGCTACTCATGCATTTCAGTCTAGTAGGTGCCCTAAACCCATTTTTTAAACATGGTTTTCCACACATATAAGTTGCTAAACATTAATTCCATTTGTACTGAATTCTTTTGTATTTGTACATACAAAGATTGTAAAGTACACTTATTCCAATCTACAAATTTAGTAACATTAACATCAAGAAAATCTTGGATTAGTAGAATTGCCACCAAAGGCATGGTATTAAACTACATACCCAGCAATTAGAAATATTCATGCTTTTACATACCAACATTGTCTTGCCAAAAATATATTAAAAAATAGTGACCATTCTTGCTCAGTTTTTACATGTCTTTACTCTCTGTTGTATAGCTTTAATAAAGCAATGTTAAATCATCTCTTGTATAGCTCTGCAGTTTAACAGGTTGTAAATACAATTTAATACTAAACAATGCAATAATAACTAGCATGATAGCTATTAGTAACTTGTAAAATATCTTATCCTGTCAGGTTTAATCCAGTATTTTAAATGCACTAATACCTGTTTTACCCCCCCCCCCAAGAGTATTGTCAAGAAGGAATGAGATATTATTTTTCTTCCTGTAGCTCTATTTTAGACCCTTTTGCAATACTACTCACACAGTCAGTGTAAAACTGAGAAAGTACCCCTCCCCCTGTAGTACTGCAGCATTGTTTATTTGTTTTACGCTGTGAGAATAAAATGTATGTCAGCCCATCACTTTGGTTATACATTTGCTTTATTATGTTACTAATAAACTATAGGCCTTTGTTTGATTTGATCATTTTTTGGCTGTTTTTAATGATATAATATATTTTTCTGTTGCCTTTCCTGTCTACTATTAATAGTAGTTATTTGCGCCTTCCTGTATACTTTATTTGAACTGTATGTATATTGTGGCCCATCTGCTGGCTATACTTGATGTAACTAAGTTTTTTTTTTTACTTTTAGCATTTACTTGCAAACAGATTATCATTGACATACATGCACAATTGTGATTGTTTATTATAATTACCAAATAGTGTTGCATGTGAACATTTGACAATTATGTTTTAATAACAATAATGTTTTAGAAAAACTCAAGACACTTGTCTGGCAATCAGTCTTGTTTTTTATCTTATCTTTCCAACATTTGCTGTAACTATTCATCCATTCTAGGAAGGTCTGAGCTCACATTTCAGTCTCTGTAAACCATAGTTAATTTTTTTAGCAATTTTCCTTGAATCATCTGTTAATACACTTGCAATTTAATAGTAAAATGCAGTTATAAAACACTTAGGATTATTATAAGTATTTGTGATTTGCATAACTATGCATTTATACTACATAAATAAACATTATTTTACAATTAGCTTACATATCTTTTGTAACTTGGATTTCAGTATTTTTTTATTTATTTAACTGCTCTGCCATTCATTTTACAAAGACTGCTTGACTAATACCATCTGTGATTTTATTTCTTTTTAAATTCAGAACTTTAACTGGTGTGGTGCTACTATACAATTATAAAAAATTGTAAAAAACAGATATTAGCTTAACCAACATATGTTTATATTTACATTATTTATATTTGTTGTTGTCTGCCTTTCATTCTTGTGCATTTTAACAGATGTACTTTATATGAAAAGAAAATACATGCATGTCAGTTTTGTGACTTTAAATCTTTACTGTTATTAACTACTGTGATGCTTACTGTGATGGATCCGAAGTCTTCTTAAGACAATAGGTCTTGCTGGCTGGATTCTGCTGAAATAAAAATCTAGTTATCACAGTCTGTTGCCCACAGAAACTTGCAGAGTGTACACTGATGCAGAACCAAAACTCTGAGCAGTAACCAATAAATGACTTTTTATAACAAATCACACGTTCTACTGTTACAGCTTTAGTTATTGTTCTACTTTACTTCTCAAACAGCATGGATGATATGAGAGATACAATACAAAAAATATCTCTAACAATGTTATCTGCTATAGTCTCTTTATACTGTTCTAGTCACACAGTTCAAATCATGTTTTTGTCTTGGTATTCTATTTTGGACTTTGTATGAGAGCATCTGTTTGCTGGTGCTTGCAGAAAAATATGTTTTCATCCTGTACTGGCATTGTTTTTTAAGGAAACACCTTGTAGTAAAAGACATACAAATGCTAACTTGATCATTCAAACTTCCTTGCTTAACAGTGTCATATGATAGAAACATACACAGATTGTTTTCCTATTGTCCACTCTTTACAGAAACAGGTTAACGTTAAGAGGTCAGCTTTCTTGCTGACAGTATGAAATGTATACTGATTCTGTAGGAAAACATGTTCATTAAGCAAATTCCTTATTTTCCAGGCCACAGTCATTTTAGTATGGATGCCAATCACATATTACTAAACTCTATTTCTACATTTAAGCAAGCTTTATTTCATACCTTATTTATCTGGCATATTTGTAACAGAATTACTTTCAACCTTTCACTGTTAAATATACTCTAACAGGTGGTTAAGGCAGAGGTCTCCTACCTGGGACATAGATAGGGGAGTGGTAAGATCAGGCCAGAACCTGCCAAAGTGGAAGCCATTCAGGCATGGCCTGTACATGTTATCAAAAAGTAGGTGAGGGGGACAGCAGGGTACTACAAAAAGTTTGGCCCTAGTTATAGTACCATAGCTGTTCCCCTCACAGACTTGACAAGGAAGAACAGGCCAGAGAAGGTAGTGTGGACTGCAGCATGTGAACAGGCATTCCAGAATCTTAAAGAACTTTGGAAGGACCCCCTGCATTATCCAGTCCAAATTACAGCAAAGGATTTGTTGTGCAGGTGGATGCTTCAAACCATGGACTAGGGGCTCTACTTAGCCAGATTTCTTCAGAGGGAGAAGAGCACCCAGTGGTTTATCTCAGTCATAGGCTACAACCCAGGGAGGAATGCAATGCAGCTGTAGAAAAGGAATGTCTAGCCATAGTTTAGGCACTGCAGAAACTTCAGCGTTATCTGTATGGTAGACAATTCACTGTAGTGACAGATCACAATCCCCTAACATGGTTAAACAGAGCCAGCCAGCAAAATGCCAAATTGCTAATATGCAGCCTAGGGTTGCAAGCATATATGTCAGTGCAGCACCATGGTGGTAGTAGCAATGCCAACACAGATGGGTTCTCAAGACAAGGAATGGTGTAAGGTATACTCAGATAGACCTAACCCTCTCAAGCAATGTTTTCCAAGGGTCACTGGAAAAACTAGCTTAAGTTCTCCAATGGGGAAGATATGGGAAGGCTGCCAGCCTAGCCAGATAGACTTTTGTAGATAATTCTGTCATTTATAAATATTAATATAGGCCACAGGCTTGATCTCTTAAGTGGAAGAAAATTGTGTTTAATGTTGAACATCAAAAATGTAACAACAGTGCACTCTGCTGGAAGAAAGCTGATAGGTCAAGCCTTGTTTGATCTCAAACTCAGATCTGTGATGTCTAAACCAGCAGACTCTTTCTATTTTGTTGAGACCAGAGTTACTTACTAGAATTTGCATGTATAATGTCTTTTATTGCTGTAGCTTCCTGACCAGGTGCAAGATCAAAACAGCTGCTAAACTCTGAGATTCTGTTAGCCTGGGAACCAGAGAAAAAAAGGATGTAATCTAAAATGAGTCAGTAGTACTGTGTTATCAATTTAAGGACAGAGAGACTCAGAGCATTTTGCATTTGTCTTCAGAACATCCAACTCACCAGCACTTTGCCTGTGTCTATATGTAAGTTTATTTTAGAACTGCATTTGTTCTTAGCTATAGATAGGAAATAGGACTTCTAGTCTAGCTGTTTTTCTGCACTGATGTCATAACTATTCTACTGTATTATTTTAAGCATTTCTCTGTGATCTCTGAACTCTTGACAAGCACTGTGTAGTAAGAAGTATTGTCTTGTGTTTTTTATTATTTATTATTATTAAATATTTTTGAACCTTTCAACTGTGGCTGTTTTGTGTAGAGATAATTTAAGCTCTAGAGTACATTACATGTATATAATGATACTGTACAAAGCCACTCCAATAGTATTGCTGTTCAGTCGCACTTACCAATTGTATAATAATAATAATGCACAGTAATAACTGGACATCCTTTGCTAAGGGCCTTTTTAGTAGCTGATAAGTAAGGGTCCTGGTGGCAGTGATTGCTACCTTATACCTGGACAGAAGGGGCACAGCTAGTGAACCTGTGCCAGCCTTCCCCAGGAGTGTCAGTGTGGTTGTATATAAATCATATCTCAAAGTGTGTGTGTGTGTGTGTGTGTGTGTGTGTGTGTGTGTGTGTGTGTGTGTGTGTGTGTGTGTGTGTGTGTCAGTTACTTGGGCAGGGACACGAAACACTGGTTGGACAGAGAGAGTGCTAGGAGGACTTGGCTTGGGACCCTGGCTAAGGACCCCACTCTGTAGGTGTGAAAGTCCTATTGGAGATCTGGAGAGAAAGGGAGAAACCAGCTCCAGACTGACTGTGTGCTCTTAAGGGAAATTGTAGTTTACTGTGTGTGTATTTGTTATCCTTCCCAATGTGGACGCCCCTCACTGGTGTTAGTGGTGAGGATTGAGGTTCCTTGATGGCTGGGCCAGTGCACGGGCGTCACATATACTAATTATGCTAGTCAGTGCTACTCTTTCTGAGCCACTGCCAGAGCAAAATGCACAACTGGCAGTAGCAGTGCATGTCGGAGTGAAGCATGTGACCAGTATGCTTGTGCATAAATTGTGAATATCTTTACTGCTTCATTGCAGTGCATTATCCATTCTTCACACTGCAGTGTAATGCTAGGGACATATAGTAGCTCCATGGTGCAGCACTACTTCATGTGACATGTGATTCACAAACGTGCATCCAGGTACATGGGACTACCATTTTACTCCTGAAGTGAATGTGAGTGAGTAGCCATGGCTACTTCAGGCATTTTGGAATACAGGACTCCAGTGAAGTATGTCAGGAAGAGAAGATTTTTCCTGTTCTTCTGCCAAAGAAACTTTGAGGAGCACCTGCTGGGTTATTATGATGACCCATTGAAGCAGGTGGATGCTTGACATGAGCTTGCCAGGAATTGTCAGTTCTAGTGAGAATCGCTGCCATTGGTACAGTCATCTGATCCTGCACTGCTTCACCACTGGGAGCAGGGGTGGCTCCAGAGTAGGACACTTGCCCTCCATGGCAGCACATGCCCCCCCCCCAAGTGCCTCAGTCCCTGGAATTCTAAAAAAAGTGCTTGACTGTTTTGGCTGAGTGTATTGTCATGTCACAGAAGAGTACATGCCTTAGCAGTAGTCAAGTGTGATACCTTTTTCTATATTTTAAGCATCATTCATGTATGTGTGTGTGTTTGAAATGCTCTACTGAGACAGACTTTTCTGGTGAAGTGACTTGCTCAGAGTCATACAGTTGGAGATAGAAAGAATCAAGCCCTGTACCTTTGAAGCAGCTCATTAAAGGTTTGGAGCCTTAATCGTCCACACCCGCTGTCGGATCTGCCTTAACTTCTTTTCTTTTCCTTTTTTTGCTAAATCAGTCATTAAAGTTTCATAGTTCTCATTGTTTGGAAAACAAATGACCCTGCAACACTTGTTGTAGTTCTGTTAATCTTTTAAGTGAATTAGTGTTGTCTGGCAGTTAAGGTTCTGAGCTGTTACAGAATTGCTTCCTGTAGTCAAAAGTACAGGGTTTGAATTCTCCGACCTCCATTTGCCTATGATGTGATTCCGAGCAAGTCAATCAAACAGTTCATCTTGGTCAATGTACGATTTTTAATAAATGTGAGTTTCAATGGAAGAGAAGTTTACTGTTGCTCATGCTGTCTGTTTTCAATGTGAGAAATTTTTGTTTTGCTCATTAAATGGCTATCAGTGTTTTTTCTGTAATTTTGTTTTAATAAATGTTTTAAATTAAATCCAAATATCTTATGATCACTGTAAAGGTAAAGAAGAAAATAGAAAGTACGCTGACAGGTTTCAACAGTGTATTATGGTAACTGGGGTCAGACAGACAAGTAATGAGATATTGGTTTAGCTGCAGGGGTCTGGTCCATTATTCTGCCTAGAGCCTCATTTGGCTATGACACAGTTCTGCTCTTATTGTTCAGAAACTGTGCATGAGTGTTTAGCCTCAAATGTATGTTCTATCTTTTTGCTTTTATATATTTTAAACCAGGTAAAGGGGCAACACAGAAACAATGTCTGGTTACATAACTTAGTCAAAATCCCACAGTAGGCAAAGAAAGGTAGAAAGGACAAAATCCTATACCTTTGACTGCAAAAAACAACATCTCACTAAAAGTTTAAAATATTAATCCTCTGTGCTAACTGCCAGACCTTAACTTGAGTCTTCATTTTCTGAAAAATCACTGAAGGATAAGGTTTACAGTCACTGTGCCAGTCATGCTAATTATTAGTGTTTCATAGTTTTTATTGTTTAAAGATTCAGAAAATGCATGTTGATGCAAAGCCTGTCTTTCTGTTAACTTTTTTTATGTGAATTAGTTTTCCTGTTATCACTCTGATCTTGTAGACCATCACTGATTTTGCCTCATATTTATGTCCTTTATCTCATTACTATTTCTAGGGCGGCCTCGGTGGTGCAGCAGTTAGCGTTGCCACCTCACAGCAAGAGATTCTCCAGTTTGATCCTCGGCTGGGGTGCCTTCTGTGCGGAGTCTGCATGTCCTTCCTGTGGTCGTGTGGGTTTCCTCCAGGTGCTCCGGTTTCCTCCCACATCCCAAAGACATGCTGTAGGTGGATTGGACGCTCTAAATTGGCCCTAGGTGTGAGTGTGTGTGTGCCTTCTGTGGAAGGTTGGGCTGGCAACTCGACACTGTAAAACTCCACTGCCAATCATGAGTGGACAGGTGATCCACTGTGGTGACCCCTAACCGGGAAAAGCCAGAAGAAGATCTCATTACTATTTCTCTGGTTAATCATTGAGGACTACTGTCAGTCAATAATGCCAGTCATTACAGTTTCATAGTTTTTTTATTGTTCAGAGAATGCATGTCACTGGAACACACATTGTTCTGTTAAGATTTAGAGTTGTCTGGCACTTAAGTTAATGAACTGCTTCCTGTAGTCAAAGGTACAGGGTTTGCCTACTTTGTGACTTTGAGTAAGTCATTTAACCAGACAGTGTTCACAGGACACCCCTAATAAGGGACACTTGTGTACACTGGGGACCTCATTAACAGGGACAGTGGCAACCTCCAAACACTCGACCCCACACAGTTTGGCTTTGTCAGAGGGAGGTCATGTCTGTTAAATCTGGTCGACTTCTTTGAGACAGTCACCAAAGCCATGGCGAGGGGAAGATGGTGCACACCACCTACCTTGACCTGGCCAAAGCCTTCGACCCGATTCCCTACTCGGGCATAGTAGATAAACTCTCTCAACTAGGCATCAATCCATATTTTACCAGATAGGTAGCAAACTGTCTCACTGATAGAATCCACCTAATCAAAATAGGGGAAGCCACCTCATATAGTAGACCCACAATGAGTGGCGTACCCGAGGGATCAGTCTTGGGGCCTCTGTTATTTGGGATATACTTCTCTGAGGTGCAGGCCAAAACCAGTGGGCTATAGCAGACCAAGTTTGTAGATGACTGCAAGCTGGGCATAGTCATCAATTCCCCAAGTGATGTGGACGTCCTCCAAGAGGGTCTCACCCAAACAAATGACTAGTGCCAGAAACATGGCCTCAGGTTGAATGCCAAAAAATGCATCATCATCATCCCCTTTGGGGAGAGTGATGTCCCCTCATATCCCATTAATAACAATGTCCTAAGTACGCAATCAGTAGTGAGGGATTTGGGCACCCAGGTTGATAGCAACCTGACTTTCGACCACTATGTTGCTTCCATTGTACGGAAAGCTTTCTATATGGCCCACCTCATAAGTAATGGTATCTCATCCAGGGACAAAGAGGTCATAAGATCCTTGTATTCTTCCCTTATAAGCCCAATTATTGAGTACAATGCCCCCTTCAGCATGTATCCTGGAAAGCACATGCAGCAGCTGGAAAGACCACAGAGGTTCTCACTAGGAGAATCCAGGGTCTCAAACACCTACCTTACACAGATAGGTTAAAAGCCCTGTCTCTCTACTCAGTTTCATACAGACTCCTCTGAGGTGATGTCTGTCTGGCATACAAAGCAATCTCAGACCCTGCCTTAATGGGACTGCTGCATATCCACAAGTCAAGCTACACTCAAGCAACCCATACGTGCAACCTCAACCTGATCTGTGATATCAATAGGACTTGTTGGCAGGACAGATTTGTGTCCCAGAGACTCCCCCATCTGTGGAATAGACTCCTTCTCCATGTCAAGCAGAGTACCTCATTATCCCTTTTTGGGCACAACCTAGATAACTGGATGGGAAACAGAAAATACACTCTTGGGATTCCACCTGTCTCCCTGCTGGACAGGGGCTCTGGGTGATGACCTGTCTAAACATGAGCTAAACTCTTGGTAGGCTTATAAGGGCCTCAGGGCCAATAGCCTAGTAACCTCCTATAATCCTATGGTTAACAAACACATTCAATAGTATTTAGAATTTTTCTCTTTTTGTCCTTCATTATTTTAGCTTTGTCCATAATTCTTGAGCAACAAAAAATGAGAAATATTTTGGTCTGTTCCTTGTAAAATTTGTGGCTTCTGGTAAATTGTTGCAGACTGCAGTTACTACAAAATGACAGGCATGTGAGTTTCAGATTTTGTATCCTTGAGGAAATGCTTGACAATGCAAAGCTTGTTATTCTCTTAACTTTGAAAGAATATAACAGTAATATTTAAAAGATGTTCCTGACTTTGTTCGTTGTTTCTCATTTTTGAAGTAAGACATTCAGAGGGTAGACAGGGGTTTCACTATATGTTTCTAACACCAGGGAGCTGAGATACATTTCTGGGCCATTATTTATGACTTTATTCATTCATTTGATTTCAGGAAAATATCCAAAGTGTACAGTCATACAAGTGGCTATAATTGATAGGTATGTGTGTGCATGAGTGTAGCCATCTGCTTGTCTGTGTCTATGTGTGTGTGTGAACATGCATGAGTGTCATGTGTGCCTCTGTGTGTATCCATGTGGTAGGTGCCTGTCAACTGTGTTGCATGGGTTGGCAGGAGGAAAACTAATGCAATTACCTGTAACTGTGCATTATTTGATTTAGACTGTGAAAATGAGACATTAATGAGATGTTGCTCCATGCAGCTTTGCCATGGTCTCCGATTTAAATTATATTTCTCACATGCTATTGGACACTGTGACAATGACACATAGCACTGGTGACAATATGTTTCCTGAGTCTTAGCCAGTGTCAGAGGAGAAGAAAAAAGGTATTTCTGAATGTGTTAAACAAATGGTAGGAAACAGCGAAAGGAGTAATAAAGTATATTTAGAAATAAAGGAGAAAAGAATAAGTTATATAACTGAAGACCATAGTATTGTGGCAGACTTACTATATGTATTATATTGCACCTTTATGGAATTATCACTTGTGACACAGGCAAACTTACATTTATATAAAAGCAATCAAACTATATTACGAGTTCAGTGTTTACAAACATGATACATCACATATATTGTTCTATACAATATAATCAAGCAACATTGCATAAATTGTGTAATTGCTATCTTCTCTTAAACCTCTTTCCTCCTCCAAACCGTTTTTCTGCATATATTGTTCCTACAATTTCTATTTTTTTTATGCAATTTACTCCTACACTCTTCTAAATATCCCACTTCCTCTTATTTTATCTCTGTTACAATATTCACTACTTCAAGTATAGTTGCTTTAGATTTTGATTTCCATTTTCAAGTAATTGCTTTTTTGGCAGCCCCCATAATTAGGCTTAGCAAGGCCTTACTATATCTAGACAATTCAAATCCTGTATAGCAGCTCAAAAAATCATCTCCTTAGTTACACTCATTTGCTCACCCAGTATTCCTGACAGAATACTCTGTAGGGAATTTTTAAAGTCTGTTAACACAATACACTCTAAGAATATATATATTCCCAGGTACCTCTTTCTTCCCCATCACACTCCAACATTTGCCATATACCAGAGGAAAATTTATTTGGAGTCTGCTTGCGGTATAAAATATCTATTCAAACACTTCCAGGGAAAAATCCCAAATCTTCTAGATTTTGGTGCTTATTTGGGAGCCATACATATTTCCTCCCATTATTTATTTGTGAATTGCTTATCTAATCTCTCTTCTAAATATTTTTTGACCCCCTCTGATTGACTCCTATAGTTATTCTGCAATATTTCATATGCCTTACTAATTATCCATTTTTAACAGGAGCTTCCTTTCTAGATTCAGTTAGAAACTCATCTAGTGCAGATATTTCATTTAGGATTCCCCTGTCCCTTTCTCTTTGTCTATACTCTGATTTCAATTCATGAAAAGGTGATCACTAGCTTGCAATCCAAATGTCTTCTTGGCCTCTTCCCATTCTATTACCTTTCCCTCCCTAATTACTTTTCCTCAATACTTCCATTCCTTTGTCAGCTTCCTCCAGTAAATTCCATCCCCTTCTTGTCTATTCTCCGTACCCCTAATTGCAGTCATCCCAATTGGCAGAAACTCCTTTCTCAATTTCTGTGTTGGTTTGGTTCCTAGTATTTTTTCTGCTATTTTAGGAATATAATATTCTGTATGACTGTTGTTATATTTCTTAAGGATCTGTGTCCAAAATCCCACTCTTTCCTTACTTCTTGAATTACCGCCCTGCTTTATCATCATCCCTTTCCACTTTGAATTATAGCTTTCTGTTTGTGTTATGTATATGAGCCTTAACTATGTAGCTTTAAAATATCCCATTTAAATAAGGTAATCCTAGACCTCCTTGTTCTATTAGGAGGATCAACCTATCCCACTTGACTCTTGATGTCTTCCCCTCCCAGATAAAATCCTTCAACTATTTATTAATTGCTATCCACTACTTCTCCTCTGGCTGATAAAAATATGTCTGACCTGTATATAAAGTAAAAGGGACTAAAAACATTTTTACTGCTTGCACCTTGCTATCCACATCCATAGGCAAGAGCTTCCAGTTTCTCAGTTTCTGTATTATCTTTTGTTTAGTCTCCTCCCACATATCCTTAACTACCATAACAGAATCCTTTTTAAGTTGTGCTGCTAAATACTTTATTTTATCATGTCTCTATAAATATGGGTATTGCTGAACCAATGTGTGTGTGTGTACATAGTTTCAGGTGGAATATAAATACATGCTGGTATAATCCCCATACCTAGCCAGTAGCCTGTTACTACCACAGATCTGTCCTTATTGTCTTTTTTCCTCTTCAGTCAGTATTGGGGCTCCTCTATCAATTTATATAAGTACTCTTCTTTTCCCTTTTCCCTGGTATTCTGCTGAATATCCATCCTGAATTCCTTTCTTTATCAAATTCACATACTCAGTTCTTTCCAAATTTTCTCCTGTAGCATTGCTATTTGCAATCTGCATTTCTTAATGTAATTAATATTTTCCTTTTTGTCTATACTTGTGAAACCATTCACATTCCAAGTTAATATGGAAAGTGTTGCCATTATGGTAAGAAGTCAATATTCCCACCGATTATATATAGCAGCTTTTTTAAATGTCTATTTTTAGCTTTTGAGATACATGCACCCATTAATGTTCGGCAGGTTAATCCTTTATACAGTTTTTCTTATTATCAACATTGGAACCTATGTCACATTTTACAAGGTTTTTTTGTTTTAATAAACTACTTCAGACCAAAAGCCAAACACACACCCATATTACATCTGGTATCTTAATACAAACACATAACTATGTACATCTTCAGATAATGAAATTTAACTCTCCTAATAAGAACAGTTCTCTCAGACAGCTGCTAACAAAGGCCTTAATTAATCTAAAATTGAGGTTATCCATGTTAAGATGCCTGTGCTTCTATTTATACTAACTGATGTCTGTTCTTTTTTTTATCCCCCACCCCCACCCCAATGTGAAAACAACTTCCACACTTTCAGGAAACATTAACTTTTAACTTTGAAGAAACATTAACTTTTAACTTTGAAGAAAATATGAAGACAGCTGCATACAGCAGCATGAATCTCACACCTGTCTCTCAACATTCCCTGATTACTGAAATACATTTCTTTCTCTTCTGCCTGATGTACAGTGAATAATTATTTTCCACAGGCACTCTACTGTGTCAGCTTTTAATAGTTAGCCCTTTTGCCACAGTTTTGTCAGGAACAACTTCTTCTGTTGGTAGGTTTATATATTTACTAGTACAGGTCTTGGCTGCTTTCTCATAGTTTGTCTCCATGGAAACATAAGAGAGAGAAAAAAATGTAGTCATCTGCTGCACGCTGAAAAACAAGCTGAAACATTTATTGTTAAAGGAAACTTTTCATTATATTTGTTGTCATATTTACTTGTTTCCACTTGAATGTATTATTAGATTAAGCCAAGGGTCTTACTCCAGAAATTCACCTATGCAAAGGTAGGGGAAAACATATCAGCTGTACATATATTATGATATGTGTACTTTTGCACCCAGTCCCCACCTCAACAACTCAAGATTACATCCTTTTAACTTAAACATGCTTTTGTCTAGCTTTTCTTTTTTTTTTTTTTTTTTTTTGCACTGTAATGCCTTAATTTCTTAATACCAAAAAAGAAGAAAGAAAGAGAAGAAGAAGGAAAAGGGGGCATCTGTTTACTGTAGTAACTTTATCACATACCATAACAACTAAAATACTTTACTATGAAACATGCAATTTATGTTGTGAAAATTTCCATAGAAATACTGTTAAGAACAAAAACTGTTTTACTTACAGTTGCCTTTTTCCTCCTTCTTCCCTCCCCTTAGTGTCCTTCCCAACAATAATGACATGATGTGAGGTAAATGCTTTTCAGTTCCTCACAAGTTTAACAAAGTCAACAAAAGTCCACTATTTCCACTTTTTCTTATACAACTATATTTCACAAATGTAATTGATGTTTTGCAGTCTCACATTTATTCGTTAATTTCCATGTTTCTGGTCTTCTTCCTGTTCATCCAAATTCCAGATTCTGGTTCAGTTCCAAGGTACTCCTGATTCTTCTTGTCAATTCCTGTGCTTTTCTCTGTTTTTCAAGCATTTTCCTTAGAACAGTGGAAAAGGTTTCACTGGCAAAGTCTCTCAGTGTGCATTATTATCAGAAGAATGAGAAGCAGAGTCCCCTTCTGCTTGATGGCTCACTTTTTGTTGGACAAACATTTGTCTTTCCTCCTTAGCCCATTCTACATCAAAATGACTTTGATCCTCTATAAGAAAATATGAAGACAGCTGCATACAGCAGCCTGAATCTCACACCTGTCTCTCAACATTCCCTGATTACTGAAATACATTTCTTTCTCTTCTGCCTGATGTATAGTGAATAATTATTTTCCACAGGCACTCTACTGTGTCAGCTTTTAATAGTTAGCCCTTTTGCCACAGTTTTGTCAGGAACAACTTCTTCTGTTGGTAGGTTTATATATTTACTAATACAGGTCTTGGCTGCTTTCTCATAACAAGATTTGGAACATAACACATGGCATGGCCTTTCAATTAACAGTTCCCGCTGTGGAATACTAGTCCAGTTGCTTATCTGTGCCTTCATAAAATTAATACAGTCTGCTCCTTCTAGTTTCTCTAGTACAGCAGGAAATCTAAGATTTTCCCTAAGTGCTCTGCCATCTAATTCTACCATTTTTTGAAACATCTGTCCTTGAGCAGTTTCACACTCAACCAGCCTTTTCTTCATTTCGACCACAGATTTTTGCAGTTTTATCAGCTCAGCTGAATATCTGTTTAAAGATACTTCTATTTTTGCCATCCTATTGTTATTTGAGCGGATATACTCCTTCATTGCTTTGTTTATTTTAATCAGATTACTGGAAGCCATATCTAGCACCAAAGCTGGAATTTTAACTGCTTTTTGTTGAACAGCTGCAGGATTCTTCCTAGTCAATGTTTTCTCTTCATGTTTTCTAGTTAATTTTCTTTCAGGCTCTATTTTTTCCTTCTTTGCTGGTATCCAGGCAGTGCACTTACTAGCCAGCAACTGAAACTACTAAAAGTGACAGAGCTCCTGGCCCTTGTGTTTAATTTCTTTTTACACTGACAGAACTGAAGTTAAGATGTTGATCAGTATACAGCCTTGGAAACTCAGCCTTACTATAATGTGTTAATGAAATTATTGCAAGCCCATAATTTATTGAAGATATGAAAGTTATTGGAGAAATAAACACATGGAATGAAAACAAGAGAAGTGATAGTCTTGTTAATTATGATAACAGAAACAAAAGGTACATTAAGTTGATTTTTTATTGTCGAGCTGTGTGTGTGTGTGTGTGTGTGTGTGTGTGTGTGTGTGTGTGTGTGTGTGTGTGTGTGTGTGTGTGTGTGTATATATATATATATATATATATATATATATATATATATATATATATATATGTATAGAGAGAGAGAGAGACCCGTATCATATGATAGAAACCTCATTTGACTGAAACTTATTTGACTGAGACTATAACACTGAATTTTCAAAAGACTGAAAAGTCACTTGACTGAAACCCATAAGCCTGAAACCCATAATACTGAATTTCAACATACTAAATTGAAAACTGGACCATGTAAAATCACACTAGGTGGGGGGCTATGCCCCCCACACCCCCTAACTATATATACTAACTCCAGGATTGCACTACCATGGGGAAGAGGGCATATACCTTTCACTTACTTTACAATAGTCTACATGCTGCCACTACTATGCTTTTTTCCCCACTGTAGTGTGATCCTGGAGTTAGTATATATAGTTGGGGGTGTGAGGGGCACAGCTCCCCACATTGGGAGGTGTGGGTGGCATAGCCCCCCCACCTAATCTGGTTTTATATGATCCAGTCTAAATTTTAGTATGTTGAAATTAAGTATTATGGATTTCAGTCTTATGAGTTTCGGTCAAGTGACTTTTCAGTCTTTTGAAATTTCAATCTTATGGTCTCAGTCAAATGAGTTTCATTCAAATGAGGTTCAGTCAAATGAGGTTTCTATCATATGATAGGGATCCATATATCTATATATCTATATCTATATCTATATCTATATCTATATCTATATATATATATATATATATATATATATATATATATAGGTCTAGGACACATGCACGACTAGCATATGTCCAAATCACAAAACATCGAACACACATACATGAAAGCGCCTAACATCGAAAACCACTTCCATGTATGTGTAGTCCATAAAATATATATATATAAGTTTGTGCAGGGGGCTTTGCCCCCCTGCACCCCCCACACACCCCCTACTTTATTATTCTCACTCCGAGATCACACCACAGTGGGGAAAAGGGAATTTTCCCTTACCCCGCACTGTAGTCCGATCTACGAAACAGGCACACATACACAGAAGCGCTTGTCGATGTTAAGCTCTTTCGTGTATGTGTGTTCAATGTTTTGTGATTCGGACATATGCTAGTCGAGCATGTATCCGGATCCCATATATATATATATATATATATATATGTACATACATACATACATATACATATGGATGTACTTCAGATTACCAGAAGATTGAAAAGCAAGTCAAAAAAGTATAAAAATACAACTTATGTTTCTGCATCCCATGTGGAGGGTTATGCCCCACACTTCCCTGTTAATTAAATATATCAACTCCAAGATCACACAACAATGGGGTAAGAGCAAATTCTCACTCCCCGATGTTCTACCTCCCATAAAGTAATATCAGCAGAAGTGATCATATGGTTATTTTATCACTTCTGCCGGCATTATAGATGTTTGATATTGAGGATATTTGACCAGATGGTATGCTCCCATATATATATATATATATATATATATATATATATATATATATATATATATATATAGATAGATATATATAGATATATATATATATATATATATATATATATATATATATATATACATATACATATACATGGACTAATAAACAAGGATATAGGGAATCTCCATACTCTGGATCCCACACAGTTTGGTTTTGTGAAGGGTAGATCATGCCTGCTCAACCTGGTCGACTTCTTTGAGTCAGTCACCAGAGCTGTGGATGAAGGCAAGGTGATTCATACAGCCTACCTTGATTTGGCCAAGACCTTTGATACCATTCCCCACTCAGGAATCATAGAAAAACTTACTAAGCTAGGTATCAACCCCTATATCACTAGGTGGGTTGCAAACTGGCTCACAGATAGAAACCGCAGTGTGAAAGTAGCTGACTCCAAGTCAGACTGTCAACCAGTCACAAGTGGAGTCCCACAGGGGTCGGTCCTGGGTCCTCTCCTGTTTGGTATCTACTTCTTTGATGTCCAGACCAACAAGAAGGGACTCTGGCTGACAACACTCACAGATGATTGCAAGTTGAGAGCTATTATTAACTCCCGAAGTGATGCTATCATCCTACAGAAAGGCCTCACTGAGACCAACGACTGGTGTCAGAATCATGGCCTTAAGCTCAATGCCAAAAAATGTGTCATCATCCCCTTTGGGAAAAACCCACTTCCCATAAATTACCACATTGATGGTAGTCCACTGAACACAGAAGGCGTTATAAGAGATCTGGGAACACTGGTTGACAGCAACCTCTCTTTTGAGCACCACATTGCCACTGTGGTCAGAAAGTCCTTTTATGTGGCACATCTCATTATTAAGGGTTTTGCATTCAGCAAGAAAGAGGTCATTGTCTCCCTCTATTCTTCCCTCATTAGGCCAATGATCGAGTACAATGACCCCATTTGGCATGTACCTCAGTAGACACCTGCAACAACTGGAGAGGCTGCAAAAGTACCTCACAAAGAGGATGTTAGGCCTTAAACACTTGTCCTATATGGACAGACTCAAAAAACTCCAACTATTCTCCATCTCATATCACCTACTTATCTCTGCTTGACTTACAAAACCATGTCTGACCCAACTCTGTTAGAAATGCTACATCTAAAGAAATCCCAATCCCTCAACACCACATGCTCCAGACACCTCAACCTCATTATCACAATCAACAGAACATGCTGAAGGGACAGGTACATAACCCAGAGACTGTCCATGCTATGGAACAGACTTCCCATATATGTCAAACAGAGCACCTCACTGGCCCTCTTCAACAGAAATCTTGTTGAGTGGATGGGAAATAGAAAATTCACCCCGGGGATCACTCCAGTGGCTCTACTCGACAGAGGCACTGGGAACTAAGGTCAGTTGACACGATGCCAGGGTAATCCTATGGGCTAGACTTGTAAAGGTTCCAGGGCCATTAGCCTAGTACACACTTATGAACATATGAATGTCCTTCATTCTCTTTAATATGCTTAAAAAGGTTTTTCTTAAGCATATTAAAGAGAATGAAGGACATTTTCACTGACAGTGTCACTGAATTGATTGGGTATGTTTCAGTATTTATTTTTTAACTGACTTGTTTTATATGGATCTGATGAAAGATCAGGAGATCCGAAAATGCGTATCCCAATAAAGAAAATCTTCAATTTTACTGGTGTCGTATACTTCATATATATATGTGTGTGTGTGTGTGTGTGTGTGTGTGTGTGTGTGTGTGTGTGTGTGCGTGTGTGCCTGTGTATGTGTGTGTGTGTTTTTAAACAAGAAACATTTTTATTAAATTATCACGTATGACATAGGCAATCATACATTTATATAAATGAGAACAAACCATAGTGACATAATTTTAGTTGCAAACATTATACATCACAAACCATATTGATATAATTTTAGTTGCAAATATTATACATCATTTATAATATATCCAGTCATTATCAGTCAAACATTACATAACTCATTCAAATCCTGCCTTCTTTTAAAATTCCTCCTCTGCATGTATTGTTCCTACAATTCACATTTTTTCTATGTAATTTGCTCCTACCCTTTTCTAAAGTTCCCAATTCCAATTGTTTTATCTCTGTTACTATATTCACTGTTTCTAGTAAAGCTGGTTTTATCTTCGATTTCCATTTTCTACTGTTTTCTTTTTTGGCAGCCACCATAACTAGACTCAGCAAGGCCTTACTATGTCTAGACAATTCTGATTCTGTATCATAGCTCAAAAAAAATAATTTCCTTAGTTACACCAATTTGCTTATCCTGTATCTCTGACAGAGCGGTCTGCAAGGAATCTTTAAAGTCTGCAAACTCATTACATTCCCAGAAAATATGTTCCCAGTTACTTCTTTCTTCCCCATCACACATCCAATATTTTATAAGATATCATTGTTAATGTTAAACTGTACTTCCTCAATACGTAGCTTTGCTGTATTACATCAAATTTATATCAATGTATACAGTTAATCAACACCATATAGTTCATTTGAGTGTAGCAGTGTATGTTTAGTCTGAGACTGAGATTGACATATAGTATGCGATAAGGGAATTTGTTCTTTTCCCCAGTTGTTTTGTAATCCCAAAGCTGATATATTTAAATTTGCAGAAGTTTGGGGCTGCAGAGGAATTGCCCCTTGCAAAAGTACTGTTATACACATTTTATTTTGCATTTGAAAGACTCAGTGGGTTAAGGTTCACTATACTGATTTCTGATTAAGTGCAAATGCATAATGAAATATTGATCCATATATATGAGTGTTTGTGGTGTGGCTGTGCGGGAGTTGGTACAGCTCATGATTGGATTTGGTTCTTCTTTTGGCTTTTCTCAGTTAGGGGTCGCCACAGCGGATCACCTGTCCACTCATGATTGGCAGTGGAGTTTTAGACTGTCGAGTTGCCAGCCCAACCTTCCTCAGAAGGCACACACATGCACACACACACACCTTGGGCCAATTTAGAGTGTCCAATCCACTTATAGCATATCTTTGGGATGTGGGAGGAAACCGGAGCACCTGGAAGAAACCCACGAGACCACAGGGAGGACATGCAGACTCCGCACAGAAGGCACCTCAGCTGAGGATCGAACCAGAGAACCTCTTGCTGTGAGGTGGCAACACTAACCACTGCACCACCGTGGCCGCCCTCATGATTGCATTTGGTTAATTTTAAATAAACATGGTCTTGGGGGAAAAGTTTTGAAAGTTACATAAAAGCATGTATAAAAGAAAGGAAAGTAGTGAGAATGAAATGTGGGATAAAAACAAGAATAAGCTTTAAACAGAGTTTTGATTTCATTAGTAATAAATGGAGTTGTGCAGGAAGGGAAGGAAAACAAAAAAATAGAAAAAGGCAGATAGGAACTGTATGAAGGAGTAAAAATACAAGAAGCATTTTCTTATACTGATGGTGTACTAGTTGTGACTAGTAAATAATAGGATGTGGGTGAAGGAGGATAGTAAGTTTACATACGAAGAAATGAAGAAAATTCTCAGGTTGAATAAAGCAAAATAAAGGGTTACAGAGATGTAGGACAAATTGAAGATAATTATTTTTCAAGAAAATAAATCAAAATATTAGCAACAAATTTTGGAAATAAAAATTTGTATCAAATAACATGAAAAGAAATAGCGGAAAAGGCAAGCAATATAGTGATGTGGAATGCTTTTAAAGTGTCTGAGGAAAAAGATGTATTTTATAAATTCAGTAGTAATGAACTGATTTCATTATTACGCAAGTGTAGTAAGTTTAAAGAAGCATTAGAAACTCAAATTTGTTTTGTACTATTGCTGAATATTATTAAAAAGTGTGGTCAGATTAGTTTATCATGTGATTACTAGTTGTTTTTAAGTGACCTCAGATGTGGCGCATATGTTGGTTCCAGGAAACACAAACACACACAAACACACACACACACACACACACACACACACACACACACACACACACACACACACACACACACACACACGCATATGTCAAGGCAATGCCACCATACAGTCACACAACACACTTGCATATGCTTGTGTAGGGTGGGGTACTACTATGACCCTATATACCTACATGGCTATTGTACTATATATGTGTGAAGGCCTAGCAAATTGATAACTGCAGGTGATATCCAGGTAGATACATTGAAGGAGGCTATGGTTAGTCACATGTACATGGTGAAATCCAGCACATACACCTGCAGAATGACATGTTTTGTCCACAAGTATACATATACTGATATGGTCATCCTAAGGAGGCAAGGCCTGGAGAAGTTCACAGACTAGGAGAAGGATGTGCAACTGTAAACCCTACACATCCATAGCATGGGCATTCTCGCTAATGGTGGTGCAGATGAACAGGTCAGGAAGCAGATCTGGCAAGGCATAGTGTGGGATGTGAATGCTGTGGATGACCATAATAGGACCCTACAAGAAATACAAAAGAGGACTGCAAATATGCTCTCCTGATCATATCGGAAGGCTGAGGACATAGTGTTGGACAGGACTAACATGGGAAAGGCCCAGCAATACTTAAGTGGCTTACAGGCTTACAGTGGTGGAGGAGATTTTGATGTCACTCACCTGGCAAGAAGACTTACCATCACACCAGGTGGTGGCTTCTATCTTGGAGCAAGTATAGCACCTACTACTCCTTTGTCAGTACAGGAAACACCAGGTTAGTATTGATCATAGTCTGTTGGCATAGAAGGTTAAAGCTGTGAGCTGTAATTGCTATAATATAGGGTTTGATTCCCTAATCCCTCATTTTGCTACTGTGAGACCTTAAACAAGTCACATAGCCATACTCTGCTTCTGGGTCACTCCTGAAAAGGGACTGTGTGTCCAGTGGGCCTACCTGGTTAACCACTAGATATTACTATTATTATTATTATTATTATTATTATTACTACCAATCATTAGCGGACCGGAGTTCCGCTGTGGCGACCCCTAACCGGGAAAAGCCAAAAGACTCAACAACATAGTACTGCTGTACATATATATACACCTATGCATGTGGTGAACAGGATATGACAGCTAGCAGAGCTGTCTTGTAGACACCTTCGGTATGCAAATGCAATATCCTGACCAAGAAGGTAGATTTTCCAAACAATGATATAGCACTATTTATCATGTGTCCCGCTATGCATGCCACAAGGGGATACTCAAAGCATATGTCTGTGGACTTACAATGATGTCATATATTTAATGTATTCACAGTTTCCGTTGGAGAAGGGTTCAACATTAGCATGGCTACTGTGGCTGCTGATGATGACACAGTCTGATTATACAGGTATACTGTCTGCAACATGCTGATGAAGGAAATTCCTATAATGAGATGTATATAAACCTCTACAGAGGTAGTTGTTGAGCACATGTCTTCTTTATATTCTGTAGGCCAATCATTTGGGTCATTTCGAGCACAAAAAGGGAAATTGGCCAGGCTTAAAATGTCCTGCAAGGGCACCTGGCCTAGTACTTACCTATAAACCTATGACATACTACCCATAGCTTATAATCCTGCATTGGCTCCTGCTGTATCCCTAAAACATGCAGCATTTAATATCTGCACTACCTGTGATGTGAGTACATCCACAATAGGGGACAGATTCAGTGAAGTCTGTTGCCACCAGGACTCCCATACTGTCCTTGATATATGTGTCACAGCTGGAATCAACCATCAGAAGTGCAGCTCAGTAATCCAGGCACAGGTGGCTTATATAATGACAAAGGATAAGTGTGAATTTTTTCCTCAAAATTTTAGAATGAAGACACTTAAGTAGAATAGACTGATATAGTCACTAACTGCTGCTGGTGGATCTCTCAGATGTAAAATTATTAATATAACTGAATTCCTGGGTTTGGGAAAAGTTGTGTCAGGTAAACCTTACTTCATCAGAATAAAGTCAGAAAAGGAGATGGGTGGAACAGCCATTCTTAAAAATTGGAGTGCAGGAAATCAACTGCCAGCAAACATGGTTCAGTGTTTATTTTTCAGAGTGTAGAGTACAGAAGGTCTCAGGAACAACAGACATTGTACATTGTTCAGCTACTTCTAGGTAACTCAGAAGAGGAAAGGAAACAAGTTATTTTAATCTGTCAGGTGCAATAGGTGCTGCATGCCTGACCAGAAGTGTTTTGCATTATTCATCAACTTGATGAGCTTCAAGATATGTCTTTGCTACAGCACGTTCTGAGGTTCAGTAGTGAGAAAATGCAGTTTTACAATTGCACCTTTTTAATGTCAGTCACTCTTGCATCCCACTTCAATCCCAGAGCTGGTAAAGTCAACAAAAAATTATTTGGTGGAAACACAAAAGTAGCAAGATATACAACAGAAAATGAAATAGTCTTTAGATATCAAAAAATACGCTAGTCATAAAATAAGCCTAGATGAAATAAAGTACAGAAGCTAATTACTTTTTGAGTATGAACTTAGCTTGATTAGAAAGGCTGAAAGTAAAAATAAAGTCAGTAAATTGAAAGGTAACAACTCTGAATGCAATGCTGCCAATAAACAATGAAATAATCACCCAAACACAGGAAACTGCAAATGTGCTTGCAGAAAAAATGCACAAACTTCATAGCACACACAAAAACAACATGCCTGGTGATTTCCTGCACACAGAGTCAAGAAAAACCTTATTAACCCCTAACATTTATGTCAGACAAAGTGTTAGCATGTGAACTCATCCCTGACCTATGGAGACAGGCAGGAGTGGTACCAGTTCAAAAATGGAGTACATCAGACCCAAACAATTATAGACCCATCAGTCCAATCGCTATTCTAATTAGAACTGCAGACATAGTAATAACTGAGCTTATGTAAAAGGTCACAGGGAAACTAACTCTGCTAGCTGTGGAACAATATGGGTTTGGAGAATTGACATCATGAATTCTGAATCTTGTGCTATTCTTCGAAGAGGCAACAGTAACGTTTGACGAAGGGCCAAGACTATATATTGCTTATCTTGACCTTGCTAAGGCATTTAGGTATTTCCCATATAAGGCAGTAAAAAATCAAAAGCATTAAATGTCAGTCCATAGGTAAATCAAAGAGAAAATCACAAGTTAGGTACATAACTCAAGAAGCCAAGATGGGGGATTACATGTTCATCTCAACAGGAGTTACCAGAGGGATCCAACATGATTCTGTACTGAGGCCATGTTCTTTTGGATGCTTTTTTTCTCATCTATGAAAGTGAGAAATGGACTTGCATAACCAAATATACTGATGATTGCAATCTGGGAATCATAATTACTTTAATAAATGATGCCAGTTCTTCAGTATGGTCTAAAAAAACTAAACAATGGATACAATAGGAATGTCCTCACCTTTAATGTTTGTAAATGTAGTAAGACAAGACTTGGCATAAAGGAAAATGATGACTGCAAAATAATAAGCAACTTATAAAAAGTTACATTAGCATTAAAGACAGTGTCAAACAGTCTATACTTGATCAGTGCATACAGTAAACTCTCAGTTAACCGGAACTCAAGCAACCAGAAAAAGAAAAATCTAAAAAATACAATACAATTTTCATGTGTTGCACTTTCTGCTTTCCCGCCACAGAAACATACCTAACATTTTTAGAGTTTTAAAGTTTTAAAAAGGAAGATAGGAATAAATTCCCTCTCGCCCCAATCTGAGAACAAGTCAAACCAAATAGTATAAGGTACAGTATTAGTCAGGCTTATTTTAATTGTAACTCTCAAACACCCAGAAACTACAGTTATCTGGCATCTACTAATCCCCATGGGTGCTGGTTAACTGAGAGTTTACTGTAGTTAAAACAATCAGAAAACATTAACATGGGGGCTGCAGCAGTTAAGGTTATTGAAGTCCAGTAGATCATAAACTTGAGATTTGAAGCTGTGAAGCTATCAACCTTTGAACTGTACCAAGAAAAAGCTACTTAACAGCAGGTGTGGGGGGTGCTGGGGGTTGTCCTATGCAAAAACAATGTAAACTATGACAAAATCTAAACACATAGAAAACCAATGAAAAATATGACAACATGAAAACGCATCTTCAATGTTTGCCCCCCCCTGCACCCCTCATAACCCCTACTAATTATATATACCAACTCCAAGGTCACACAGCACTAGGGAAAGGGCATAAACCCCTACCTAGTATAAGTTTAATGTTGTCAGTATTTTGTGTTTCAGTCTTATTCAGTGTCAGTCTTATTACTTTTCAGTCTTTTTCTGTCTTTTTACTGTTGATTTTATGCTGTTTCAGTCATTTAGGGGTATATATATATATATATATATATATATATATATATATATATATATATATATATACACATATATATATATATATATATATATATATATATATATATATATATATACATGTATATATGTTTACTATCAGTTGTGGGATTGCACCTTGTGTGACTTATCGTATTATCAAACTAAATGAGCACAAAAAAGAACTACTGCAATAAACGCTGAATGCGGAAGTGGAGCATGTCGAATTCGAACATTGTCCAAACTTCTGTAAGGTGTAGTATTCTGCAAAACACAGCAAAGAACATTTTTGCAGGGGGGCAAGTCCCACTGTACACCCCACACCTCCTGCTATGTATATATATACAAACGCCAAGATCACACTACAGTGAGGGTAAGAGTACATTTCCCGATCCCCACTGTAGTGTGATCTGCATTAAAATGTTGAAATTCACAACAGTGAATGCTAGAGTGCATTTGCTGTTGTGCATTTCAACATTTTTTTTTCGTTAATTTCTAATGTCGAATTGGGCATTCGGACTTTAAGTCGAACGAAGTCCGATTGCCCTTTTGATTGCAAACTATATATATATATATATATATATATATATATATATATATATATATATATATAAAATATATATATGTAGTTTGTTGTTGTAATGTCGAGTGTGTCTTGTGTAACAATGACATGTGCAGGAGTCAGAATGTAGACAAACAATTTGAAGAACATTGAAATGTCGACTCAAGAAGACCAACTGTATAATGGCAGTCGACTGGGAGATTTACCCTTTTCCACACTGTAGTGTGATCTTGGAGTTGTAATATATTAGTGGCAGGGGGTGTAGGGAGCACATGGGGGGGCTTGCCCCCCTGCAAAAACATTACTGTTAGCGCTGTGCAGTATGGAGCTGGTCTATATGTACTGCTGCTAAGGGGGCAACGGACTTCAGAAGTTGAATTTGACTTCACCTGTATTGGTTTTCGGTATTTCAACCTACTTCATATTCTGAACATCGGGCATGTAAACTGGATTTTTGAACAGTTTACGTTCTGATGTTCGATGTTTGAATAATAAACCTATAGATAGATAGATAGATTATATATATATATATATATATATATATATATATATATATATATATATATATATGTGTGTGTGTGTGTAAATATAAACACACACACACACACACACACACACACACACACACACACACTCACACACACACACGACCATAAGATCATAGGAGATTAGAAGGCAAAAAGCCCTAGAGCATTTTTCAGCCTAGCCATTTATGTTTCAATTTTCCCAACAATGAATGCCCAAGGGCTAGAACAGCTTTGGCTTATGCCTGTGATTTAAGTAATCTACAAGCTGTCCCTATCCTTAAGGGCCACAGGTGACAAGCCAGGGGTGAATTTGTGATTTCTCATCCATTGGTCCAAATTGCATTTGAATAGGATTAGGGAAGAACTCTGTTTCACATGAATGGGGAGTCTGTTCCAGAGAAGGTGTAATCTCTGAGACACATGGCTCTCCACTTAAGCACCATGTTCAATAATAGCCTCACATCAGGCTTTGTGCCCACTGAATGTCACACAGCAACAGTTATCCCACTCCACAAAGGGGGAGCCGCCACTGATCCCGAGAACTATCGACCTATTAGCCTGATGAGCCTGGTCTGCAAGGCCATGGAACGTATCATCATGGAACTCATTAACAAAGACATTGGTAACCTCCAAACTCTGGATCCCACCTAGTTCGGGTTTGAGAAAGGCAGATCACACCTCCTGAACCTGATCGACTTCTTTGAGGCAGTCACCAAAGCCGTAGATGAGGGTAATGTGGTTCACACAGCCTATCTTGACCTCGCCAAGGCTTTCGACACCATCCCCCATTCTGGAATTGTAGCTAAACTCACTAAACTAGGTATAAATCCCTACATCACAAGATGGGTTTCTAACTGGCTCACTGACAGAACCCACACTGTAAAAGTTGCAGACTCCAAATCTGACCTCAAAGCAGTGACAAGTGTAGTACCACAGGGTTCCGTCCTGGGACCTTTCCTGTTTGGTATCTACTTCTCTGAAGTACAGGCTAACACAGAAGGCCTCTGCCTAATGAAGTTCACAGATGACTGAAAACTAGGAGCCACAGTCAAGTTCCCAAATGATGTGGACATCCTACAGAAGGGCCTCGCTGAGACAGATGCCTGGTGTCAGAGCCATGGCCTCAAGCTCAATGCCAAAAAGTGCAGTGTCATCCCCTTTGGTAAAAACTCTGTACCCATGACCTACCACATAGGCAGCAATCTACTTAACACCGAATGTGTGATAAGAGACCTTGGGACCCAGGTGGACAGTAGTCTCTCCTTTGATAGTCACATCACCACAGTAGTCAGGAAGTCCTTCTACGTGGCACATCTCATCATAAAAGGGTTCTCATCCAGGAAAAAAGAGATCATTGTTCCTCTCTACTCGACACTCATTAGACACATTATAGAGTACAACACCCCTTTTGGAATGTACCTCACAAGACATCTGCAGCAGCTGGAAAGGCCATAGAAGTACCTCACAAAGAGGATTACTGGCCTCAAACAAATGCCCTACACTGACCATCTCAAAAAACTCCAGCTTTACTCCATAGCATATCGCCTACTCCAAGGTGAACTCTCCCTAACATATAAAGCTATGTCAAACCCAGAGCTGTTGGACACACTACATCTAAAGAAATCCCAATCCCTCTGAGCTACATGCTCTAGGGACCTAAACTGTGTCACCACAATAAACAGGACATGCTGTAGGAATAGATTCCTGTCCCAGAGACTTCCCATACTCTGGAACAGGCTGCCCATCTATGTCAAGCAAAGTTCTTCATTAGCACTCTTCAAGAAAAATCTTGATGAGTGGATGGGAAATAAGAAATATTCCCCGGGGATCACTTCTGTGTCTCTGCTTGACAGTGGCAAAGGAAAATAATTTTCTTGGGTGGCGTAAGCAAGGGAACCTTGCTGGCTAGGCTTACATATGCCCTTGGGCCGATAGCCTAGTACCTACCTATGAACCTATGAAAATACTTGTCCCGCCAATATATTTTGTTTATGTCACAGACAAGATTTAAATGCTTAGATCAGGTAATTCTAGAGTTGTTTGTTTTGCAAATGTGCAGCAGATCCATCAGGGCTGGATTGGAGAATGCCTTGTAGGTTAGGCATAGATCACCTTTCAGTAGTCTTTAGGAAACCGAGTATGGGGACAGGGCTTTGAGGCAGTCCACACAGCACATATTATTTACACACTGTATTCCTTTATTGAGAAACCCCTGGGGCCACTCCAGCTGTTACAGATGCCTGGTCAGGTACATGCCAAGGAGTATATTGTAGTCAATTATTGCTCTGAGGGCTGAATATAGTGGGACTGTGATCTCCTTAGATCTGTACGCCATGCACTTACTTATAAGTTGCATCACATAGAAAGATTTTCTCACCGCCATGGACACATGGTGATCAAAATTCAGGTTACTGTCCAAGTCCCTTATCACTGGGTCTGCTCTTAGGGGAGTATTATCAATGTTGTGATTTGCAGGGGTAGTCATCTTCTCAAAGGGTAAAATTATGCATTTTTTGCAGTGAGTTTTAGGCCATGGTTCTTGCACCATTTACTTGTCTATGGCAGAACTTTCTGGAGGATATCAACATCTTTGAGGGATTCGACGATTGCATCCAGCTTGCATACATCAGCAAATTTGGTCAGCCAAAGACTCTCTACATTTGCCTTGACTTCAGAGAAGTATATTCCAAACAGAAGATGTCCCAGTACTGAGCACTCTGGGGCAGCACTAGTAACAGATCTCTTGGTGGAGATGGATTTCCCCAGCCTAATTTCTTGGATCCTATCTGTGAGCCATTTGTATAGCTATTGAGTAACATAGGGATTTATGCCTAAATTTGTGAGTTTGGCTATAATACCTGAGTGAGGTATTTTGTCAAATGCCTTTCCCAGGTCAAGGTAGGCAGTATGCACTGTTTTGCACTCATCCATAGCTCTAGTGACCTTCTCACAGAATTCCATCAAGTTTAGTAGGCATAACCTGCCCTTGACAAAACTGAATGGGATGCGTCCAGTGTTTGAAGATTTCCTATGTCTTTGTTTATCAGGTCCACAATAATTATTTCCATGGCCCTGCATAATATAAGACTAGTTAAACTTATGGGTCTCTAGTTCCCTGGGTCTGTTGATGGTTCACCTTTGTGTAGAGGGATGACAGTTGCAGTGCTCCATTCAATAGGGATGAAGATTCTCTGGAGACTGTGGTTACACAGACAGTCTAGTGGACCTGACAGGTCATGTATCAAGCTATTTAGGAAGCATCATGAGATATTATCAATACCCATTGATGCAGTGTTTCAGCTCTGGAGAGTGCAGTGAGGACCTGTTCTTTAGTGATAGCTGGGGGAGAAATGGTAGAGGGTATTTCATGGGGTGATCTGGGGTTGAAATTATAGATAAATATATTGACCAACAAATTTTCTATATCTCCCAGACTGATATAGGAAGTTCCATTTACTATTAGATCAGCACACTGTTGGGTGTTCCCTTTAAGGTTGTGTACATAATTGAAAAATGCCTTATGGTTATCCTTAGTCTGAGTGACTATTTTTGCTTTGAAGTTGGCTTTGGTGGACTTGATTATTCCCCTGAGTTGCTTGTTGAGATTGATGAGGGAGTTTTTTGCCTTTTGGGCATAGTCGTTGCTATTTTTGGACAATATTTTCTTTCTTTTGTTGTGCAACCTATTTGCAATTGGGGGTCTGTTAAAGGGGGGCTTTATTTTTTGGAATTTGCTCTAAGTTTATTTCAGTTTGGAACTGCTGTTTCTATGCAGTTATTTATGTGCTTGCATAGGGTTTCCATAAACACTTCTGCATAGGCTACTGTGTTCTCTGAATTTGGGAGGGGGGCTTGGAAAATTTAGCTATGCCTTCACTTAACTGGATTAGTTAGCCTTGGAAAGGTTTTTAAAGGTTCTGGGATTTTCTGGGAGTTCAGCCTTTGTATTTATTTCAAGGGTTACCACCTTTTGATCTGATCAGTGAGGACATTACACAAAGGGGGTGCAATGTTCCCCCATTTCTGTGAGGTTCAGATCCAGGATATTTGCACCCCTAGTAGGTATGCAGACAAGCTGTTCCAAGGTGTTTGCATTGACAAAATCCAGGAATCTTTGAGCCTGCATTTTAGTAGTTGTGTATATATCTCAGTTAATGGTGGAATAGTTGAAATCACCCATGAAAATGGTGTTGGGCAGAGTTGTAAATGACTCCGGTACATTCAAGTATGTGATATGGTTATCCTGGGTCATAGATGG
Organism: Protopterus annectens; assembly: GCF_019279795.1. Taxonomy (NCBI): domain Eukaryota; kingdom Metazoa; phylum Chordata; order Ceratodontiformes; family Protopteridae; genus Protopterus; species Protopterus annectens. Next base: position 421,631,346 of record NC_056747.1, on the reverse strand, counting down.
GGACCTCCAACTATAAAGGGTATGGTATTGGACTTTACCTAAGGTTAATTGGACATGAAATAGCTCAAGCATGTCATATTGTTTGACCAATCTAGAGATGTGTTGACTTTTTATGTAGATTGATACAGCTCCACCTCTTGTCCCTTCTTGTGCAGTAGCTGGTCTAAATGTGTTGAAGGCATTATAGCCTTGTACTGCTGGGGTGCCTTCCATGGATTTAATCCATTTGTCAGTAACTGCACTGAAGTCAACACTCTCCAGGGTGAAGATTGCTTCCAGGGAGTGGAGCTTCTTGTTAGACCCCTAGCACTGAGCAGTAACACCTTTAGTTTATCTTGTGTAGAATTTACTATGTTATAAAATTCATCAGACTGGCATTGCCTAAAAAGGCACTATAAGGGTGAATAATGTTTTGGCCAACATCTGTAAGCCTAGTGGGGACAGATGCTCACCATTCCTGGCAAAGCAGCATGGTCTGTTGATCATGTCCTCCCAAGTTGACAAATATTGGACCCCCCCCCCACCTTAGAATGACACCGGTAACTAAGCAAGTTGCTAAAGTCAATCATCTTCTGTTTATATTGTGGTTTCATCCTTGGAGAAGGTAGAATGCTGCTCAATGCTAGGCTCATACCTGCTTTGGGCAAATAATCTGAAAGCTCAATAAAGTCTCTCTTCATATAGCCCAGGGTGGTATGTCTCAAGTCATTAACATTCACATGGACTATGACAGAGTCATACTGGTACTTGTGGTTCCATATCCTGAGTATATGTGTAATCTGAAGGATCCTTGCCCCTGATAAGCAGCTGACCATGATTGCCTCCTTGCTCAGCGTGGTGAGGGGCATCAGTGTTTCTCATGACAGAGTTTCCAATGACCAATATTTTGGGTTGTGTGACAGTTTGCCTTAAGGAATTAGAGAGTAAGACATTGTGAGATATGGCTGTCTGTGTCATGGCAAGTGTTGTCTTTATAGAGTGCTTGGGAGGTTGCTGAGGGCAGTGTATAGGAGAACTTTAAGGTTTGGGTAGATTTGCATTTAAGTGCCTCAGCATATGTGAGTTTTTGTGTCTGACCTGTAGTAGGTGTAGTGTGTGCGCTACAGGTCATTTGGGCAGTTTTTCCATCTCTTTCAACTTTCTAGTTTAAAAGCCTCTGTTTGCGCTTGTTTCCTACCTTTCCCATAACTAGTCTAGTCCAGATACAGATTTGCTGTATCCAGGACTGTTTGTAAGCTTCTGAGACCCCAAGCCTTTCTATTTTGGAGGGAAGCATTCTAGCTTATCAGTGGGAGTGGTAAGCACTAGGTAGCCTATCTACCACAAGATCCAGGTACAGATTCTTAGTTTTAGCACTTGAATTTGCTTATTCGTGCAAAGCACTTGTTCAGAACTTGTTGTTAGCACTAAATAAGCTACAAATTACTACAGAACTCATCCTTCCTCTTTACCTAGAGGAAAACAGCTCTTGTACTCATTTTCCTCACTTGTCTAGAGGAAAATAGTTTTTTATTCAGGCATGTCCAAGGGTCAGCTCCCAGTGTTCTCGTCTGTCTATCTGATGAATCTGGGCCTCTTGGGGCAATGTAGCAATTGCCTCATGTACACAGACAACTCTCTCCTCCTACCATACAACACTACAACCTGTGAGAGATGCACTTATCTAACCAAACTGGAGGTAAAGCTCTCTCCAACCAAGACTGAACTTTACAGTCAAGAGGAGAAGGTAAACACTTGCACCACACCACACTCATTACATAGTCCCACTAAACCTACACCACCAAAATCCGCACATAGAAACACAAAAACACTCACAGAGGCTCTCAATAATATTCAGCTCAAGCAAGAAAGACCTCCAAATCAGAAAAGCAAGCAACCTCCACCCCCCAACACAACCCAAATGACACATAGCCTACAGACTCAGTGTTCCAATAAACCACAGCCCATAAGGCAAACCAACGTACCCAACACACTAGCCATAGGGGACTCTATAGTCAGGCACACTGATGTCCCACTCACCAGGCTAAACAAGGAGAAGGTTACTGTCAGCTGCCTGTCAGTTGCCAGGATCCGCCACAAAACCCATGCACTCAGGTCACTCCACAACAAGTACAAATATGACTCTGTCATTGTCCATGTTGGTGTGAACGACCTGAGATGTACCTCCCTGGACTACATGAAAAGAGACATGGAAGAACTCTCCAATCTTGTAACCCAGGCCGGTATGACCCTAGCCTTGAGTAGCATCCTGCCATTGCCCAGAATGATACCACAGTACAAGGACAAAATGATTGACTTTGACAATTGGCTAAGCATCTGGTGTCATTCTAAGGGGATCCCGTATCTGTCTGCGTGGGACAACATGGTCGACAGATCACAGTGCTTTGCCAGAGATGGCCTGCATCTGTCGCTCCTGAGATTCTGGATACTGGCTAAGGCTCTTGCCGCCCCTATAGTGCCTTTTTTAGGCAAGGTTCAAATTACAAATTCGCCACCATAACAGGAACAGGCAAGCAAAAACTGAGGGTAATGCTACTCAATGCTAGAAGTCTAAATCTCAAAATGCACTCACTCGAGGCACTCCTTAAAATTGAGAACATCAGTATCTGTGCAGTGACTGTGACCTGGTTCAAGGCTCTAGAGAGCACCCCTGCATTACCAGGCTATAACTCATACCACACTTTTCGGCCATCTAACCTGGACCAGAACACGAAAGGTAGAGGTGTGTCCATATTCATCAAGGATATCCACACCTCCAGGCTAGTTGCACAGCATAATGCATCCGAGGTTATCCAAGTGCAACTAACTCTGGGCAAAACTGCAATCCAAACTGTAGCTTGCTACAGATCCCCCACCATGCCCCAGGATTCCCACTCCTCTTTTCTTGATATACTGGAAAATATTAGGGTTCAAGCAAACACCCTAATAATGGGCGATTTCAACTACCCCACCATTAACTGGGAAAACTTCTCATGTACCAACACCTTCACTCAACACTTTCTGGAATTCATAAATTCCAATGTCCTGGATCAATGTATCCACACCCCCACCAGGGGCAACAATATCCTAGACCTAGTCATTACCAACATGAGTGACTGGTGTTCCACACCTGAAATCAACTCCTCGTTGGTCAGATCCGACCATAAGCTAATCACCCTACATATCCACATCCGGCCCCCACCCACCATTAAAGAAACCACGATAAAATATTTCTCCAAAACCAACTTCATGCTTCTTAAGACAGAAGTGGTGAACTTCATGACACCCATGCAGATGGACAATACAGTTACGACTGCTGATCCTACACAAATGCACTATATAAGCACTTACAGGAGATCATGGATCATGCCATCCCAAACATAACCAAGACGCTATCCTCCAGAAAGAGGAAGCCAATCTGGTGGTCCCCTGCCATAAACAAACTCTACAACAGAAGGAAGAAACTGTTGCAAAAGAGAGTAAAATCCCATGAGTGGAGGAGCTGCTTGGTCAGACTCAGTAAGAAGCTGAGATCCCTTATAAGATCCTCCAAAGCTAGCTACGAAAACAAAATCACCACTGATTCTAAGGGCAACCACAAAGCATTCTATAGCTATGTCAAGAATCTTAATGGCAACACCCATATCTGCTCTGAGTTACAGCACAATGGCATGAAAATTACAGAACCAACTGATATTGCCAACATCCTGGCAGATAGGCTCAGTGCTAACTTTACCCCCCTCTCACCCGCTAAAGGGCCCATATATATACAGGAAGAATGCAGAGTCCCTGTAATCACATCTATGCAGGTAAAAGCTGCACTCTCTAAAACCAAAAACACAGCATCCATGGGACCGGACAACATCCCATGCTGCATTTTACGTAAACTTCAGAATGAACTGGCTCACCACCTAAGCACCATGTTCAATCATAGTCTCACATCAGGCTTTGTGCTCACTGAATGATGCACAGCAACAGTTATCCCACTCCACAAAGGGGGAGCCACCACTGATCCCGGGAACTATCACCCTATTAGCCTGATGAGCCTGGTCTGCAAGGCCATGGAACGTATCATCATGGAACTCATAAACAAAGACATTGGTAACCTCCAAACTCTGGACCCCACCCAGTTCAGGTTTGTGAAAGGCAGATCATGCCTTCTGGACCTAATCGACTTCTTTGAGGCAGTCACCAAAGCTGTAGATGGGGGTAAGGTGGTTCACACAGCCTATCTTGACCTCACTAAGGCTTTTGACATTATCCCCCTTTCTGGAATTATAGCTAAAATCACTAAACTAGGTATAAATCCCTACATCCCAAGATGGACTGCCAACTGGCTCACTGACAGAACCCACACTGTAAAAGTTGCAGACCCTAAATCTGGCTACAAACCAGTGACTAGTGGAGTACCACACTGTTCAGTCCTGGGACCTCTCCTGTTTGGTATCTACTTCTCTGAAGTACAGGCTAACAGAGAAGGCCTCTGGCTAATGAAGTTCACAGATGACTGCAAACTAGGAGCCATAGTCGAGTCCCCAAATGATGTGGACATCCTACAGAAGGGCCTCACTGAGACAGATGCCTGGTGTCAGAGGCATGGCCTCAAGCGCAATGCCAAAAAGTGCAGTGTCATCCCCCTTTGGTAAAAACTCTGTACCCATGAACTACCACATAAATGCCAGTCTACTTAATGCTGAATGTGTGATAAGAGACCTTGGGAACCAGGTGGACAGTAGTCTCTCCTTTGATAATCACATCACCACAGTAGTCAGGAAATCCTTCTATGTGGCACACCTCATCACAAAAGGGTTCTCATCCAGGAAAAAAGAGGTCATTGTTCCCCTCTACTCGGTACTCATTAGACCCATTATAGAGTACAACGCCTCTTTTGGAATGTACCTCACAAGACATCTGCAGAAGCTGGAAAGCCACAGAAGTACCTCACAAAGAGGATTACTGGCCTCAAAGAGATGCTCTACACCAACCATCTCAAAAACCTCCAGCTTTACTCTGGAGCATATCACCTACTCCAAGGAGATCTCTGCCTAACACATAAAGCTATGTTAAACCCAGAGCTGTTGGACATGCTACACCTTAAGAAATCCCAATACCTCCGAGCTACATGCTCTAGGGACCTAAACCTTTTCACCACATGTGATGGCCATGCCCTGGCGGAGCAATCAAGGAGCCTCAATCCTTACCACTAACACCAGGGAGGGCGTCTCATATAAGAGGAAAGGATAACAAATACACACAGAAAAGTACAATTTCCCTTAAGTGCACACAGAGGTCACAGTCAGTCTGGGACTGGTTGCTCCCCCAGGTCCCCAGTAAGACTCCCCACTGGCACAGCTATGGAGTCCAGATCTCAGCCTAGCTGGCAAGCTAGCCTCCAGTACCCTCTCTGTCTCACCAATGCTTCGTGTCCCTGCCCAGGTAGCTGACCTACCACACACACTTTGAGATAAGTATTTATACAACTTCACAGACACTCCTGTGAAAGGCAGACACAGATTCTCCAGCTGTGTCCCTTTACCTAGACTATGCAGTAGTAATTACTGCCACCACCAGCTAATACTTATCAGCTACCCAAAGGCCCTTAAAAGGGTGTCCAATTATTACTGTGCAATATTATTATCCAATTGGTAAGTGTGACTAATCAGTCTAAGGCTTATTAGAGTGGCCTTGTACAATAAACTCTACAAATATGCAATGTACTCTAGAGCTTAACTTAACTCTACACAAACCAGCCACAGGTAAAAGGTTTAAAAATATTTAATAATAAATAATAAAGACATAAGACAGTACTACTACAATACAATGCTAGTCAAGAGTTCAGAGATCACTCAGAAACTTAAAACAATAAAGTAGGAAAGGTTTGATATAACAGAAAAACACTTAAGTCTAATCTTCATAGTCCTAGTTATTCCTACAAGAAAACATACTTCTAAAGTAACTTACTTTCATAGAGCAAGGCAGTGCTGAGGTTGGATATCAAGAGCAAAATGCTTACAGTCTCTCTCTCAGCAATAGTTTAAAATCACTAACACATTTCTGCTGGGCCCTCCCAGATTACATCATTTTGACACTTAGATTTTCCCAGTATACACATTACATCACTTTGACACTTAGTCTGGAGTTCCCAAGCCAACAGGCTACATTATTTAACAATCTAACACCTGCTCAGGAAACTACAACAATAAAAGACATTTCACATATACACTCTAGTAATTATTCCTTAAGTTAAAACAATAGAAAGAATGTGTTCAGGTAGCCTCTTCAGCACCACTATCTAGATAAAAGGGTATACAAGACATACTTTTAACTTCAAAAGAACAGATGTGAAATGCTTGGCTTAGTTTTCCTAACAGCAGATAGCAATGTTGCTACAATCTTGAAGTTCACATTTTACAGTGTTTACTTTCATTTAAGAAACAAGCCTGCATTTTACATTTATATTTACAAATGATAGAATTATGTATCAAATTCTATTTGACTAGGCTGGCAGCCTTCACCTCTTCTCTACTAGTCTTCACACCACAATAAACAGGACATGCTGGAGGGATAGATTCCTGTCCCAGAGACTTCCTATACTCTGGAACAAGCTACCCGTCTATGTCAAGCAAAGTTCCTCATTAGCACTCTTCAAGAAAAATCTTGATGAGGGATGGGAAATAGGAAATACACCCCGGGGATCACTTTTGTGGCTCTGCTCGCCAGGGGCACAGGAAATTAACTTTCTTGGGTGGCGTAAGCCAGGGAACCTTGTTGGCTAGGCTTACTTAGGCCCTTGGGCCGATAGCCTAGTACCTACCTATGAAGCTATGAACCTATCAATGTCTGTATGTGAGAGTTTTGCCTCCAAAGACATAGTGCAATTACATCTCTTGCATACTGTGTCAGTCTGTTAAGAATAAGATGGTTGTCAGTAAACATGTGTATGTGTCTCTGCTCGACAGTGGCACAGGAAAATAACTTTCTTGGGTGGCGTAAACCAGGGAACCTTGTTGGTTAGGCTTACGTAGGCCCTCAGGCTGATAGCCTAGTACCTACCTATGAACCTATGAGACAATTGCTACATTGTCTCAATATACCCATTTCCACCAGGTTGGCTACAGAGTTTTTGAGATTTATGAGAGGTGGTGCAATTGAGGTTTGGAGTTTTTGGGCTGGGAGGAGAGGTCTAGGATAGCTCTAAAACAACACTCTTAGTGTAATACTTCTCAGTGGGCAAACTAACTGCTCTACACTCAGCTAGATACTTGAAAAATAGCAGAGGAAGATTTGCATAGACAATTAAATTTCTAGGTGCTTTTATACTCGGCACTGTAAAAAACTGTTGCACAGCTCAGCACAGGTTATAGGAGGTAAGTTAGAGAAGAACCCAATCAGTAAACAGTGAAAATGTAGCATAAGTATATATATATATATATATATATATATATATATATATATATATATATATAAAGCTCAGCTCCTGCAGCAATTCACAAGTCTGTCACTATTGCAAGTGGGATCCCTATCACATCGCCAAAATTTCAAAACTCTGAAGACCATATGGCCGAAGTTTTGAAATTCTGAAAAAAAAAAAAAACACAAGGAAAATAAAACAAAACAAATTACCTGTACATTTTTGAAGAGGAGAAAGCCCCCCCTGCGCCTACCACACCCCCTACTACTTAAATAAACCAACCCCAAGATCGCACTACAGTGAGGAAAATGGCAAATCCTGGGTTCCACCCTGTACTGCGATCCCAACAGACAATTTCCGGAGTTTCAAAACTTTGGACATATGATCTCGGCCATATGATCTTTGGAGTTTTGAAATTTCGGCGATGTTATAGGGAACCTGCAAGTGATACTATAAGACTATGGTTCATCGACTATGGAAAATGTAAGCAGAAAAAAAAATGCAGTCAAAATGTAATAAATTGGGCTCAGATCATACCCAACATAAATACCGAACATTGTAACTCCCTACCATTCTGGACCCAAGAACAAGTATTAGAATTGGTACAGAAGGGAGGCAAGGTAAGTCAGTCAGGAATGTCAGTGTTCTATATTCCACAATTCTAGATGTAGGACATAGCGAAAGTGAATTCAACCACCTGCAAGACGACGTAATTATAGTAAACCTATATAGGTATAGATACAGATATATATATAGATATATAGATTAGATATAGATATATATGGATGTATGACTACTCGATGACTGTTCAAAATTTCAACGTCTGGAATATCAACATCACAGTGTTGCAACATAGAACACTGACATACACTGAACATGCTCTGAGGTGTACCCTGGAGCAGATTAAATCAACAACAAGCGCTTTTGCAGGGGGGGATAAGCTTCCCTGCACCCTCCCCCCTGCTAATTATATATACTGACTCCAAGATCACACACTCTCAGGGGAAAAGGAATATTCCCCTACACAGGGATGGTTGATTTTATGCACATCAACCATCTTTATCTGTCGACCGAATGGTGTGTGTGTGTGTGTGTGTGTGTGTGTGTGTGTGTGTGTGTGTGTGTGTGTGTGTGTGTGTGTGTGTGTGTGTGTGTGTGTGTGTGTGTGTGTGTGTGTGTGCACATATAAATATAGTCATAGTTCACACTGCTCTGACTGATATAGTATGCTCTAACAGAATCCCTCAAAGATGTCCTTGGTGTATATTAACTTTATATATTTAAATGTTTTTACATTTTTTTCTGCATAGGGCTCCACTGAAAATAAAGACTTCTGTATTAGATATTTCCAGTCAACTGATGTAGTAAGAAAAGACATATATGAGTTCAGTGTATGGAACAGATAGGTTTATAGAGGAGGCACAGAATGAATACAGCATAGGGACCACAACTTGTCAAGGAAATAGCAGAACTTGAGCATAAGCAGCTTACAGTGCATTATGCTCCAAAATCAGAAAGAAGATAAACCTGTAAGGTGCTTTTGTAGCTCAAGATCCAGCCTTAACACCAGTTTCATAGGTGTATAACAGCTGTTACACCCCAAGCGCTGTTATTGTCACGTCTCATCACAAGGTATGTTCTTTCGCTCTCAATTGTCCCTGAATATGTTGCCCTAATTTTCATTCTCTAAGAAGTCTTCAAGTATTTTTTTTAAGAAAATGACAGCAACATTTAAAAACTGTACCAGCCCTTCCTTCAATTATATTTACACACTGTTTGGGCAACAGCATTTTATAAGTGCTTTACTGGCTTCCAAAGCTGGTAAAACACTTTGCACTTGTTTTTCTGTAACCGATAGTACATGGAGTAGATAAACCTTCATGCACTATGCATTACAAAGAATTCTGATTGGGTGTCACCAATCCCAACCAATGATTATGCATTCTCGGCATGGATGCCAAGATGCATCTCTCAAGCTTCACTCTTTAGGTGAATTTCTTGGCATCCATGTCACAAGTGGGTCTATGACACGGCATCAGAAAGGCCTTTCATCGAACAGCTTAATAATAAAAAAATGCGTAAATAGAAGTCAATTTTGGGGAGGGCGCAGCCCCACCCCCCACCAAATATATCTACCAACTCCAAGATCACACTACAATGAGGAAAGGACAAAATTTCCGATCTTCACTGTACCACGATCTCACAAAAGTGATTTCTATTAACACAATTTTCGATTATAAAGCCATTCGATGAAAGGCCTTTTCGACGCCCTGTCATAGACACGTCTCAAGCACATAATAATCTGGTTGTGATTGGAGACCCAATAAAAATCTTCTATAGCTATGATACAACAGATTCAGTAATTGGGTCAGAGGGAGATATGTCATTTTTTCCCTGGTACAGTGATTTCTGTTTTGGAGTAATGTACCTTGTCCACTAACATGTGAAACAAAATGTTAGTGCTCAAGAAACAAAGAAATACTTGGAGCCCATATTCAGTTCAGGAAACAAACCCATGTTTAATTAAGAAACTCGAAGTAAGACTGAGAAAAGTTAAAACAAAACAGTGAGATTTGTTACTAACTGGAGCTTTTAGTATATGAGAAATCTAGGTAATCAGAGAAAGAAAGGGTGTAATCCATTCATGACCCTAATTACTGTGTGTAAAGTGTTGTATATACTGCTGCATGAACCTGAGTCGTGGTTGAAAAGGGTCTTAGTCAGCAGACCAGCTCACGTACCCAGTCATCAAATAGCAATAAGTAAATAAAATTTCAAGTGCTTAATATTTTCTCCATGAAGGTTCCAAGTATAAATGGCAACCGTTGTATGTGTGTATCTTTCACCTTTTTATTATAATGTTATGTTGTCTGAATTGCAAACAACTTACTCATTTTGTAAGCTAGCAGGTTTTCTCATACCTATGCCCCTTGTAATCTGGGTTCAAAGTCTATTAGTCACTTTGGCACTGAGGCAGCAGCCCAGGAAGGCTTCACTATCCTGGTGGGAGGGATTCAGTTAAATCTGGCTGCAGCAAACCATCTCCTGGAAGGCCTAGCAGTACTACCCTTTCATGCACAGCATCTCAGGGCATAAGGATGATATGCTGTCTATCAAATATTGTGAGTGCTAGGAAGCATACACTCAAAGCAGTTCATGGTAGGCAGGCAATGTGACACACCTGCTAACCAACATCGGGAGGGTTGATAGGAGCATAAATATCTACAAACTCCCATTGGATAAATATAATGGTCCCAACTTCTTATCTTTTCCTACCAATATCTTCTGATCTCATTAATGGGAAGAAATAAATGGGCTGAAAAGGAACAAGGATATATGATCAAAAGAGAGAGCTGTATGAGCCAAAAACTTTATTTGAAAAAATGTGATCTAGCTGTGCTGCTTATCAGCATTGCCTGACTGCAAGTCAGCAGACAACTGAGTATATCTGTGAGAAGCTTTTTTGCACCTGGGGTATCTGAACGAAAACAGTAATTCTGCCATCTTTCTATCTATACTTTGTCTATACCAAAAATTTACTGTGTACTAAAATATGCATATCTATGCATATGAGCACACACATACTTGTGTGTGTGTGTGTGTATGTGTGTGTGTGTGTGTATGTGTGCGCGCACACGCGCGTGGGTGTGCATACATGTATGTTTACTGGGGAGGGTGTCGCAAGAACAGAAATTTGTGATGTTATGTTCTGTGTGGAAACATCATCCAAATAAGACATGTTTCAGTTTACAATGAAATTCTTTACATGCTGTATTTTTGTGTTCTGAAAAATAATAACAAAAATGTGCATCATATGTAGCAAACTTGTTTGGAACAGAATATACTGATTTGGTTTTCAATGTTTCTTTTCAAAATAGAGCCAGTAGAGCCAGAACATCTTTGCAATTTGCCTTTTGTCCACAGAGCAGCTACACAATCCTTATAGCCCCAGTGTGTGTGTGTGTGTGTGTGTGTGTGTGTGTGTGTGTGTGTGTGTGTGTGTGTGTGTGTGTGTGTGTGTGTGTGTGTGTGTGTGTCTGGTGTTAGTGGGGTTTTATTGGTCAAACTGTGGTGTTTGACCTAGTTATTTTATTTAAAAAGAGGTGTGTAAAAGGTAATTATTTATAAACTTAATTACATTACAATACAGTCTACTGTTTCAACGTTTTCCTAAAAGAAACAATAGTCATTTGGAGCACGGCACACATGTGGCAACAGCTAATAAGTTTATTAAGTTTGCTGCACTCTGTACTTTCTGCTGCCTTTACAAATGTTTCACAGCCTAGAATTAAATCTAGCTAGTCCTCATTTAAAATAACCCATTTGGAAATAAAAAGACTTGCTATAACAAAATTTATTTCAAAAGCAGACAGCACTGGCCTAAACTCAATTTGCTTAGTGACACGACAAAGAAATTCTAGCCTTTCCATTACAAATTAATGTATGAGGTTTTAAACCAGTTTGGTACGCTAATAAAGTCTGTCTACCGAGCAGTAACAATAGTGTAGTCTTAGCTGAGGTATGAATTGAAGCATTCATGCATACAGAAGGCAGATTATTCCCTTGGTTTATCTTCTCTCTCCAACTGTTTACTCCAGCCTGCTGTGTTGGAACTCTGAAAAGGAACAGCTGAGAGTTGTAAGTCTTGTCACTTGTCAATTAACAGTTGGGAGATGGGGCTTGTTATTGGTCTGTCTGTAAACAGGTGTGGGTGGAACTGACCCAACAGAAAGCAACAAGTAGGACTGTAAATTATCAGGTTACAACATGAGTGTTTGCAAAATCTGTCAGAAATTCTTACTTTACCGTGTGGTGTAAATATACCACATATCAGTACTCTGGTTTTGTGCTCATTAAATCTTCTCCATGCACGCATTTCAGGTGAGCTGTCATTGTAGGATGCATTCTTGCTGCATACATCTGGAAGATAATAAACTCATTAGAAATGTTTGAGGTAACCCTGTCTAGGCAGGACATACAAAGTAGGGGATCTTAATTGGGCAGATTATTGTTTGTGAATACCTCAAACAAAACAACTTTCATGCATTGCTCAAAGTCACATTTCAACAATGTTTTCATAACTACTCAACTAAAAAGTATGCTGGTTTATGGTTAACAGCAAAATCTGTCAACTGCTTGCTCTACAGAAAGGAGACAATAAAAGTAGGAAAATGTGAACAAAAATAAAGTAAAGCAGGCTGATATAAAGACCACTAAGAGTAATAAATAAGCCATAAGAAAACATATAACTTAGGAGTGACAGGGAGAGAACTGCAGTCATTATTAGTGACTAAACATCACTGAACAACAGCAAAGCACAGAAAAAGGCAGACAGGATGCTGGTTAAGTACAAGAACTGAACAGGAGGAAACACCTGGAATACTTCAAATAAAAAGACAATCACACAGATGTTTAAGAGTTAAGAATGGTGTAGCAGAAAAGACCGGATAGTTTACCATCTCTGAAGTGTATGCAGAAATATAAAAATACATCTGAGATGTGTAAGTACTTCTTTAAAATCCACATGTATTCTTGAGAAGGAACACCCTGGTGAATGAGTGAAGACAGAAAGAATGTAATACAATCTTCAAAAAAAAGTAATAAATGAACAGAATACATGCTTAGAGCTGGAGGTGCATCAAAGTCAGGTGGATGATAGTAAGTTATTTTGCTATCTCACCTGCCCTGCCCCATCATCCCAGCTGGAAAACTGCCCCAACAACTCTGATAAGATCAATATGTTAACACACCGCTCAGCTTCTTAAATCCAATAGCATGTCACGCTCAAATCCAATAGCAAACCTCTTGACTTCATAATGACCCAAGTTTCCACTAATAATGACTGAAATCCATTGCATCCCACTGGTGAAAAGACAAGTCATCCATCTTCAGTGCTATCGACTCTGGTTCGGTTAACATCCTGGACACTAGAGCATTTGCTGAGGGTAATAGCTGAGTCTCCTATCCTTGTGGTAGGAAGAGGAACTAACACTGCCAAACTGACTTTCTGGTGGAAGCCATAAGAATAGCACTTGCAGCATCAGAATTAACGATCAAATGTTTAAATCCATCACAGATGGAGATATTGTGCAGACATCATTGCATGCTCATGCCTAGGTGTGCATACCCTAACCCCCCCCCCCTTGCATTATGATGAGTCTTCATCTATCTTCCTGACCTTAACACAAGTGTGGTGGCCCATTTCAGATGATCTAGGAAACTTTTCTTCTGGACTGAAAAATGCTGTTCCCAGCCCCTGAACTTTCTAAGTTGTTCATTGACAAGCTGAAGAAAAGGAAAGGAGAAAAAATTGTAGAGTCAGAATAGCATTAAGAAGTTAACCTGGCATAACAAAAGCACATTTAAATGCTATAACTATATTACTTGTGTTTATGCTCCGTCTAGTATTAGTTGTATGCACCCCCGATTACCAAGAAAATATATGTTATGAATGATTAAGAACATTGCAATACATATTATGTGATATATTTGAAGTTGTTCTAGCTTTTGTGTAAGAAAAAAAAACAATTAGAAAGTTTAAAGTAAGCACACAAGAGCATCTTAATGATATTAACAAGCTTAATGTAAAACTACTAAAAAACTACTTCAGTTTAAATGTCATTTATTTAAGTGCTGTAAAATAATGTTACAGAAGATGGGATATGTGCATTCAGTTTGAATAATGTTACTGTAAATCCCAGACTTCACTTTGGGCTAATAAAGAACCAGGTTTGAATGAGGTTTTAAGACCAGTCTTGAGAAAGAGATCTTTAAGACACTAATTGGTTTATTAATGTCAGCTGATCCTATGATCATTTAATGGTGGGTGTTTCTTTCCTGAATTCAGTCTGAAGAAGGATTTTACACAAAAGCTTGCTTGTGTTTTATTTTGAAAGCAATAAACTGATTCTTCAGTTCTTCTGAACCAGTGTTTAGTCAGACAATTTGCCTCCTGCTGAACTGAATGCTGGAAAACCAAGTCTTAGTTCCTGTGAAAGCTGTCATACCGTATCTATTGTTAGCAGTTTGCACAAATCCTTAGACTGTTTGGTTGTGGATACTGTAGGAATTGCACAGTTCCTGTGGTGCATTGGAAGTTCATATGTATCAGCTTTACAGACCAGTTGGGTGTCTGCAGACTACAAATCAGCAGCATATGTAGGTATTATTTCAACTTCTGAAGCAAGTGCTTTTATTGGTCTTGTACTCCAGGGCACTGACAGCAAACACCATCTCTTACTGGCCATTCTAAATGTACCCAGAACTACTGACATTGTTTTATCAAAAGCTAACAGAAAACACTTTTCAGTGGCAATGTTTATTTTATAAATAATGCAAGCTCAGGTGTTCACATAGATATGCTTGTGGTATAACTAAGGCTTGGTGAAGTATATCGGCACTATTACAGAGAAAATAAAATATGATTTTCTAGACCCAGAGGATTTATATTCCTAACAGATGGAACACATTTCTGAATGGCTTCTTAGAACACTACACAAGCCAATTTTCTCAGGGTTCAAACAATTGCATGCTACTGCACAAGAAAGCTATCCACCAATGGAAGTGTCCCAGTCCCCTTCAATAATACACACGACACCAACTGACATTCAATGACATTTATTAATTTCAAACATAACTTTATTGCATCATTTCAAAATTAATTATACCACAATAACCTTGTAACCCGCAACATGTAAAATCCTTATAATGTACATCAGGGCAGCATACCCTGCTCACCCTGCCCAAATAAGCAGTGTCCATACCTACACTCACTTATTTTATCAGTCAATCATCATCATTAAGCAGTGTCAATACCTCTGCTCACTTATTTTATCAGTCAATCATCATCATTAAGCAGTGTCCATACCTACACTCACTTATTTTATCAGTCAATCATCATCATTAAGCAGTGTCAATACCTCTGCTCACTTATTTATCAATCAAGTAGAGTCCTACCGCTCAATTTTATCCCCCAAAATAATCACATCACCCCAACATCAAGAGGGGAACAGAAGAGGGACAAGCCTTCCCCTATTCTCGCCCACCAGACAGACTACAGGCTATTCCCCCTCTCCTACATAAGAACTTTCACCAAACCTTCCAAAAATAAATGTATATGTATGTTAAACAAGTCTAAACCAAACTCTATCAAATGCACCCCATCAGATCTAAACCAAACTGGGTCCCTATCATTAAAATCCCGATGTTCTATCATATACATACCCACTCCCCAAACTGCCATGTCAACCTATAGTTAATAAAACTCCATGTATGTTCCAAAGCCTTAAAACTAACAGCATTCTGCACAAATGCTATACTATCTCCGATCAAACAATGCACATGCCTGGATAAAACATCGACAGCATAACCAAATCCTCCCTTATCCTATCTACCAACTGGATCTTAGGAAATGACCATAAATCATTACCGGCCAAGTATATCACCAATATTCATGGCAATCCCATCTGTAACTATAGCACTTCAATTTCATCCATAAGCTGAATCCTCCTAATATCTCTAATCCCATGCAAGCTTACTGGCCACCCCAATCGACACAAACCCAAGTCCTTTCCAAACATCCTAACTGCTGCCCTCTTTGCCACCCAATGGATATACGAATGGACAAATGGCCCAAGATGACAATCTCCTTTCATGAAACACAAAAAAGGGGGATTAATTATCAATTGCATCCATTACCTAATATAAGATAAAAAGGCATTTGAAGTCCACCTCCCCACTCTCTGGATGACTTCAATGGACCTGCCTTCCCTTGCCAGATCTGAAGCCCTACCAATATGGAAAGAATGAGTCTAAAACTTCCCACCTGGAAAACCCATACAACACAATGGCCTTCTCATTACATGTATAAACTGATTACCCGTTACCAACTTACCCCCCAACCGAAAGCCCAATTCCTGAGGGCCCCCCATGAGTCTGCATCAATGCCACTGCCTAGCCCACTGGACAAAGCCCCATACACCTATCTTTCCCAAGAACTATCCACATGCCTTTACCTAACTGATCTGTTTTAGACCTACATAACCAAATGTGCACTGGCCCTCAAAAAACCATAACATCTCTCCAACTAATGACCCTCATAACTCTGACACCTGAAATGCCCCAAAATACATCCATAAAATACAAAGTAACCCACAAAACATAGCCCACTGACTCACCCACCACTAAGGCCAAGCCTCTCAATAATACTCTCAAAACCTGTCTCGACAATGGCCAACGCTTATCCATATACACTACAGCCACTCTACCCTATCCTCTCAACATGCACCCCACCATACAATACTTTGTAAAATCATGCAACTCAACCACCTGCACAAATATACTAATCACCGCCAAAACTACCTTAACCAATTGCACCACCTTTCCCTGCCCCCAAGCCTGAGCCAAGTATCGCAATAATATTTCCTCTGACCACACTCCTTCAACCTCAGGCAACTGCAAAATAAATTTATCAAAATCAATCAATGCCCTACCATACTCTTTCCTGGTAGACATTGCCAAGAATGCTGCACTAACCTCTTGGCTAAATCAACCCAAGATGCCACACCTCATCTGGCAACACCACTGGCTCTTCCTCCACCCCTGGGGCCAACTGTCAAAACCTGGAAAACTGAAATTGAGACAAACTGTCAGCAATGTCACTCCTAATCCCTGCCATATGCACACCTGTAAACGAAAAATTTATTAATAAATTCTGCAAAACCAACTTACTTACGACCCACAACAACAATTCAGATCTTGCAGTCTTTGCTTGCAAAACGTGCACCACCGTCATATTATCCGAGTTAAAAATTACCCTCATTCCCGTCAAGTTGCTCGTGCCAAACTACCAATGCAACCCAGATTGGCATTAACTTCAAAAAGGCAACATTCCTTTCCACTCCTCTTTCCGGTCTGCCTGCCAATGAGCCACAAACCATTCCCCTCCAAAAAACGCACATATTCCAAAACCCCCAGCTGCATCTGTGAACAGTTGCAATTCCTCTTGACCAGCCCATTCCATCTGCCAAAAAGAAACACCATTAAACCACTCCAAAAAGGATAACCAAAACGCCAGATCAGCCTGTATCGACTTGTTAATCCTGACCCAATAATGTTTGCTCGTCCCTCCTTTTAACAAAAAGGTCACTGACCTACAAAAGGTATGCCCTGGATGAACTGCCCAACATGCAAAATTCAGAAGCACTAAAAGCTCCATAACTTCCTGAATCTACACCTTCTCCTTGGACACCACCCAACCAATTTCCTTCTTCAATCTGGCTATCTTATCAGCTGAGAAGCAAACAACCCCTGTTCATTATCCATCAATAGTCCTAAGAAATCCAGTGTCTTAGCTGAACCTTCCAACTTCTGCCTAGCTAATGGGACCCCCAACTCCTCACACATCTCTAAAAACTCTTATAAACCTTCAAATGCTCCCTCACACCCCTCACCTACTATCAAGAAATCATCCAAATAATGCACCACCCCCTGTGTATTGACATACTGCTGCTAAGCCCAATGCAGGACTGTGCTAATTTTTTCAAAAGTAGCCTTATCAAAGTAAAACTTGTTCCCTACTACCATGACTAATAATGGCCACTCCTCCTCATGTACCAGCAAAGGTCAAAAGGCAGATTCAATGTCCACCTTCACTAACCATGGATCATTAAACCCCCAAATCATACAGAGATGCATAACTGACCTTGGCATCCTCAACTGAAATGAAACCATTAACAGAGCTCCCTTCTGGGTATGACAAATCATGCCTGCCGATCATTACTTTGCTACCAAACCCTGCAAGATATCTTCCTTCCACTGTAAAGAGCACAAATTCCTACAAACTATCCCATCCCCAATTACCCTTGATTTAATAGAAAACCCCTCAATTATTTCTTCCTTAATAGAGGCATCAAGAAATTGCTGGAGCATCCACCACAAAACCTCTACCTTAATTGGAGAATGAGCCACCTGACCATCCCCTGCCCCCAAAAAGACACCCCTCCATGTAACTCTTGAAAATTACCCCTAGTTTGTAGATTCTGAAACCCCTGGAAACTAGGGAAAATACCCACATTGGTTGAAAATTAATCCGGAGTCACCATATTTGCCTCCCGCTGACCACACTACACCACCAGATGGCTCCCTGCACATTTTGAACTAGCATGCAAAAACGTACACCCTACCCATGAACAATGCCCTGCATTAAAGGCCCAACACACTCCCCCCCTTCTGTCCAGCCCTTCCCCCTCTGTTAGCCACCCCAAAAGTAGCCATCATAGTAGCTAACCATATCTCTGGATGTCTAACTTCCCAGTGGAGTGAATGACTGACTGCTTTCCACTTCCAAAACCTCTGGTCATACAATAACCGAGCAGTCCCAGGCTGCAAATGCTGAGTCTCCCAAATCATAAAAAAGTAAGCCAAAAGTGGCAAGGCCAAAGAAGTATCCTTCTCCGATGAAACTGCCATATAGTAGACAACACCTACCACCCAGTTATCCCATGTCCTAGATCATAGCCTAGCTACTCTCCTCCTCCCCAATGCTGCTAATGCTGCCAAAAGATCCTTTCCATTCACCATCTCTGATTCCACCAGTCTCTGCACCCCATCTGCATCAATTGATTCAAAGACATCAACATATTCCCCTTTTCAAATCTTTTCCCTAACTGAGGATGGAATGTGAGGTGGTCAGAAAAACTGCCCCTGCCCCTTGCCCCAAGGCCTGCATAGCTAACTACTCACCTGACCATATGCCAGAATCTGACCCAACTTCAGAACACAATCCTACCCCCCCCCACAGATGACCTCAATTTCCACACCAACACCCCTGCGCTACCCTCCCCACTGATTGCTTCACCCTGTTGTAGCTCGTAACCTTGCTGCATATCCCCTACAGACTCCCACAGCTTCTCCATCCTCTATTAAACTTCATCCCCCACTACCCGACAATCATTCCCCACACACTCAAGACCTACCCTACCTAACGGGACTCCCAACAGAATATCATTACGTGCTGCTCCATCCTGAGCCACTCCAGGCACCAGAGAATCCACAGCAACCACATCTCTCGAGTCACATGCCTGATTTCCACAAGTTGCTGATCTGGTCTTCCAAGCCGGACGTTGTCTCTTCCGACTGGACTCACCCATACCTCCTGAAACAGCTGTTGCACCTGCACCATGATTTCTTCTTAACTCTGCCATAAATTCTGCAAATTTGCCATCTGCAACAAAGAAGACACAGTTAGACGGCGAGTAGAGAAAAAAAAACTTCCAAAGCTAACTATTGCCCCATATTATGCCATGTTCATCACAATTCAATACTACACCATCACACACCGAAGTACCATAATACCTCCAGCTAACACAGAAGCCTAATTTAGTCAGCCATAAATAAATCCATTGCACCCCTCCCCAATTAACTTTCCTTCTTGCCTGTTACAATTACCAATTACTGTCATAGCCATGAATTCATTCAGTAAGTGTGTGTACAAAGAATTTATGTTCGATGATTAGCCTATTAAGGCAGGAATACAGAGGGACTGAAAATTCATTGGTTTACTATGCCCATTACTATTGAACATAACAGCTTTAGCTTTCAGACACCAAAAAAGCAAAACATCATTTAAAACATACTAATATTTAATAACAATCAGTTCTGTTTAAAAATATTCCAAAATTATTAATGTTATAACACTTTTTCAGACTCAGACTGCAATCACCCCCACCCTGCATGGATTAGTTAAGTGACTTGCTCAGAACCACACAGTTAGAGAATGGAAGCTGAGGGAATCAAACCCTGGGCAACTAAATCACCAGAAACAGCTCACTAAGAGCTCCTTAATCCCCTGCTCCAACTTCCAGACAATAGAATCACATCTTAAAACCATTATTTTCCTAGCAAGCTGCTCTGCCCCTCCAAAACCAACACCCAATTTCCCACGGAACATCTTCAAATCTTGCACATCCTAACTCTCCATTTGCACCCAGCATCTGCTCATCCACGCAATACAACCCCTTACACTTCCACGCTCACATACACCAAGACATAGACCCACACTCAGGCACTCGCACACACTCACTCTCACATGCACATGCATGCATGCACATGGCACACACACACACACACACACACACACACACACACACACACACACACACACACACACACACACACAAGCGCATGCACACATACACACCCATACCAAATCTCCTAGATGTGCTCACTTGTTCAGATTGGTTCTCTCAACCGTTAGGCCCGCTAACAACAGCTAACAAGCTTCACTCACGGACACGACAGAGCCTGCAAACATTACCCTACTGAAAACAAGCAAACTCACCAACATATTAAAGCCATCTTTAGTAGGAAAATTATTCACCAATCCTAATCAAACCCTAGAACCTGAATTCTCCCTAAATGAACCTCCCCAGCTACGAAATACCACAGCCTGGCCCAATCATGAGCCAATAAAACACAGCTAACAGAATGTGAAACCAGTCTGCAGCCCATGAAACCATTCTGCAGCCCATGAAAAGCCATTCGAGGCTTGGCTGGAGCCACACCAGTACAGAAAGGCCACAGTATCCTACTACTACCAAAGGCCACTTTGCCAAGAAAGGGTGGGCTAGAGCAACAACCTATCATGCTGTGCACTACAAAGGAACTAAGACATATCAAAGGGGATGAGGATGGATGGATTCACCCTAATCTTTCATCTAAGAATGCATGTCTTCGGAGCAAATATAAAGACCCTTAATGCAAACCAGTACATCTCCTGCCTAAGTAACTGGCCAGCCCATACCATATCAATCCTTAGTGCACAGATGGGGAAAAATATGCAAACTATCTGCCTCCATCACAACCATTACCCCCCATTAACCTGAGGCCTACCTGTTCTCAAGAATACCTACAGGTCATCTCAGACATGCCATAATGCAACCCTCCTAACAGTTACACTCCTATAAAACTCCTAACTCACACCCTACATCTACCTCACTTCCTCTAAAGTGCCATCACAAATGAACCTTTCCCTTTCCAACTAAAAAAGCCTGTCTCTATTCCCTAAACTTAAATTCCTTCCCTAAAAAACCCCACCCCCACCCCATTTAACTCTTTATACCCTTACCAAAGATGTCCCTGGACAAGTTGTTTTTCCACAAACCTCATTTAGTTTATGTTAGACAAGTTAAGTAGTCAGTGTACAACTGCCTGAGTGCCTCACATCTGCTTTTTCTTTACTTAGAACCAATATTACAGTTTCTTTATCTCCGCAAATAGTAGCAGGACAAAGGCATAAGCACATTCTGAGATATAGTCCACCAAAGTAACACATGTTCAGTGCAAAAACAGCCTGTCTTCAAAATAACCAAAGACTAGTAAACACCAATTCTGCTTAACTCATAACTAGTCATCTTGACTAATCGTTAGATCAACAGCTGAAGATGTGCAGAGTACTAATAAAGCTGTCATAAATGCTATAACATCGTGTAAATCTACAAGAGTCAGGCAATGACAAATAAAATTTAACATGAGTGTAGTTTAGTGTGCTCTACTGTTCAGACATCCTGTATGGAAACAGACGTATCGGTTAACAGGAACATCTTTTCAGATTCAAGCCCTGGCAACTGTTGTTTAGTAACTGTGTGTGTGTGTGTGTGTGTGTGTGTGTGTGTGTGTGTGTGTGTGTGTGTGTGTGTGTGTGTTTGTATACAGTAAACTCTCAGTTAACCGGAACTCAAGCAACCAGAAAAAAAATCGAAGAAATACAGTACAATTTTCATGTGTTGCACGTTCTGCCCCCCCACCCCCCACCCCCCACCCCCCGCAGAAACATACCTTAAGGTTTTAGCGTTTTAAAAAGATAGATAGGAATACATTCCCTCTCTCCCCAACCTAAGAACAAGTCAAACCAAACAAATAGTATAGGGTACAGTATTAGTCAGACCTATTTTTAATAGTGACTCTCAAGCAAGTTTACCGTATGTTGCAATTTGCAAATTTGTGTGTGTGACTGTGGATATGTATGCTCCAAAGTTTGTTTGTCTGTGTGATTGATTGTGTGTGTGTGTGTGTGTGTGTGTGTGTGTGTGTGTGTGTGTGTGTGTGTGTGTGTGTGTGTGTGTGTGTGTGTGTGTGTGTGTGTGTGTGTGTGTGTGTGTGTGTGTGTGTGTGTGTGTGTGTGTGTGTGTGTGTGTGTGTGTGTTGAATAGGTTACATATGCCAGCCATTCACCATTATCATTGTCCCATAGAAGATAGTCATGAAATATGAAGTCTTTTCTGTCATTAAAGTGTCACTGCTTATATTTATTGCTGTGAGGCAGAACAGAAAGCAGAATAGTGTCAGATCCTGTTTTCACAGTACTTTGCTTGTATTGTATTAGTCATTGTAATCTATTAGTAATACAAAGACAAGCTGAATAGCTGACTAGTAAACATCACAGCAATAGCCATACATGTGATGGAACTGTTATGATAGCGATGCACTATGTTGGTGACTGCTGATTTTATTGGCAAAAGTACTGATTGAATATTTCTAATAACTTTCATATCAAATACATGTACATCCTACATAATAAGCAAGGAACCAGAGCCTTTGGTTACAGTTCATCTTGGAGGGTGAAGTTCTGGACCTGAAGTCATTGGCTCCATGGCATGAAGGGATGAAGCCCTAAATGTGACCATTTAACTCAGAATAATTTGCAGCCTAAGCACTGAAGGAGCTTGTGTGGGAGGGTGGAAATGGGTGGCCAATACCAGCTTATCCATCCTAAGGGAGGAAGGCAACCCACAACATGATTGGCTTCTTGTGGAGGCAAGAGATGCAATATGCACCCATTGGTTCAGGATATCCATGGCTGCTAATCTATATCCAATGCATTACTTGCATTAAGCATACACAGCAGAAGAGGAATATGGGGTGGAGTTGCATTATGGGAATACACAGATGTCAGACAGCTACAAGGATCAGCACATTTGCTAGGGAAAATTTAAAAAAAACTCTTTGATTGCCTGGGTGATGGCCTTCTCTCCACTCAGCTCTTCCCCAAGCCACAGATCAGATAAGAGTAAGGGGCGAATAGGAAAATGTCTGACTGGGTATCACCATGGGATAATGTGGGTGAAGCAATATGAAGTAATTGAGGAACAAATGAGCAGAGTAGCAGCAAAGAAGAGATAATAGCTGGCAGGCATGAAAGCAAGAAGTATGTTTGAAAAAATGTACCCGATAGAAATGAAGGCATGATAAAATGAGAAAGTTCAAGTTGGCAAACATCAGTATTCTTGTGTTCATAGCCAAGTTTGATTTAATATGAGTATTGTAGAACACTCTGGTAAAATGAAAGTCAAAGGGCCTATATTTCTCGTTGTAAAGGCGTTTTTTAAGATGGAGCTATGCCTAAAGAAGGCCTCAATAGGGAGGGATAAACAGTGTAAGAAAGATATGGTTGAAGTACAGTATGTTTTCTTTAACAGAACCCCAACTAAGGAAAAAGAAGTAGGTGTAGGCTACACCAAGATCATATCACATCTTTCCTTATTGTGGTATTCTGTTGAAACATTTATCATCTGTTTTCCTTTATATTTTGCATGTACGTATTTGTTCTCTCACCAGCAAGTATCTTTCCACTACTTAAGCACTTATACCATCAACATTTGCAAAGAAATGGACTGGAACTCTTTCATTCAGCTGCTCTGCCAACTCTTTGCTACAGCGTCCTAACCAAGGTTCTGGAGAAACTGATAGCTTGCTAATTCACAAACTTCTTTTTCAAATATAATTTCATTAGTTCACAGGGATATGACTTTAGGAGTGAGCCCAACAGAACATTCATTGCAGTCCACTAGATGCTAGTAATCTGACTGGTCCCATGTATCATGTATGGTATATTGGGCACTCCCTCAGGCATATTTCAGCATAACATTCTTTAACTTGCTTAACTGCCTTACTTTACAGTATTTATTATCCCTGTATGAATTAGCTTTTCTTCTACTTTGTCTACTCCCAGACTATGATCATAGAATATCTTTATTCACCCCTCTTGCAAAGTTGTTTAAAAGTTGAATGGGTCCTAACTAGCCCTAAAACATGTGGGCACTAACTCATTTTCTCTTCCAGAAGCCAGCATTGCAGCTATATGACTAGTGATATCCTGAAGGTTCATTCAAAGCTAAGCATTCAAATGCAGTTGATTTTTAAAAGGCGACACACTACTTCCCTTAGAAGTCCAATCTTCTTTATGGAATTGACTTGTGATGCTCTGCTTGGATACTTACTTTGGGCACATGCCATAGATTAGTATTTGTAGAAACACAAGTGATCCAAAGAATCTTCGTAATCTAAGCAGTGATCTCATGTGCATCCAAAAACAACAACAACAAAAAAATCATGGGTTGATTGTTTTACTATTTTCTTTAGTTAAAATTTAGAATGCCTTTTGAATGAAAATACTTTACCTTATAGCAATTTTTTTTCACCAGATGTATCAGGACAGATAGCTCTGTGGCTCCTTATGTAAAGTAAACAAATGTCTCCTGAGCAGCTATGGCCCCAGACATATTATTTTAATATAAGAAACTGCCTGCCTTTAGAAGTGACACCATTACCACCATTCGTTTTCTATTGTATGCTGTTGCACCTGTGGGATATTTTCTGATTCACTTTGTTAAACCAGTGATAAAGCGCAGTTCCCACCATGACTGCAGTGAAACTGATGATGGCATGCCAGCTTGATTGGCAAAGAAAACTACTCTACAAAGCACACTATTAGATGGACCTGATGAAGCTCAGGTGAAAATGATTTTGTAAATATAGTTCTATAGTGTTAGCTCATGTTGTCTTGTCATTTTTTCAAAAAATTTTTTTGTTTGTTAAAAATAAAAATAACCTTTTAACTAAGAATGAGGTTATACAGGCTGTTGAGCTGGTAAACCCTCACAGGTCTTTCAGGAATATTCAAATAAGGGACTAATCTCTAAAATTTGGCATTTTTTCCTTGTTTTTCCATCTCCCAGATTTTCCTCCAATAAACTCCCATAAACCCTCCCACAATTGTCTGTGACTGCCTTCAAATAACTGGCATGTTGAATATAATATATTAGAACAAGAACACTTTTTCATCTATCTACTTAACTAAGTAAACTACCTGAAACTTCAAAAAGGCGTCTTTATTTCATCCCTCTCACAGGGAGGGTATTAGAGAGACAGTCTCCTAGATCTGCTAGCCAAATTGATTTTATCTGGACTAATCCTTTTTACTCTGTTTCTTCAATGGCAAAGAGGGATAAAGCCCTGACTTTTGCATCACACAACCCAGATTTGTCTAGCAGCCTGGGCAGTGGACTGGCAAAGGGAGGTAAAATGGAGTGTAAGTTGCTGGTTCACCTGTTTTTGTGGGAGGGGCTGGGGTTGGTCCACAGGGTGGAAAGTAAGGGCCTTGCTTGCACTAGCAGTGAGCCACATACTAGGATTAGCACGTGTGAAAACATATATGCATTCTACTTAAGAAAGACCATACACATGTCATGGTCACAGACAGTCTAGAACATCAGACAAAAAAAAAACTCCCCCAACATAGGGCAGCTCTACTTCCAGTGCCAAACTCTCACCTCCTAGGGGGTGGGCTGGCAAGCTCTCATGCCTAGGAGGAATGAATGGGTAAACTAATTGGCCAATGGGTAATCTTAACGGTCAATGGGGGTGCAGACTCAAAAATAAAAAAACTGTGATGAGCTGGAAATGAAAAACACAACTGAAATTGAAAAAGTGGTATTTTAATCAACTTTGAAGTGAATTAATATGCAGAAAGTTTGATTTGTTATTTCTAAAGAGAAAGCATGTGTTCTACATGGGTTTGCAGCCACAGAACTAGACTACAAACAAGTAATACTTCAGTTAAGTATCATTCCAG
Organism: Protopterus annectens; assembly: GCF_019279795.1. Lineage (NCBI taxonomy): Eukaryota > Metazoa > Chordata > Ceratodontiformes > Protopteridae > Protopterus > Protopterus annectens. The sequence continues at coordinate 421,605,046 of NC_056747.1, read as the reverse complement.
TTGCAGGCAAACGTGGTAAAAACAAAAGCAAAAAGATTAAAGGAGTGCAAGTACAAGATCGGGTTCACAGAACAGAAATAAAAGCAGCTAGCTTAAGCTAATCAAGAAAATGTCTTCAGATGTACCTAACTTACAAGTATTGGCCTTGGACTGCAGCACATCCAATACAGGCTGCAGTAAAAGAGATAAATGGCCATATGCAATTGGCATCTCATTGCCCTAAACAAAATCACAGATGAAAGGTTGATAGTTGGCGCTGTACATGGCAGAGGAGATAAGGCTTTTGTCAAATAAACTGATGCAATACCAGACCTGAATGACATGTTTGATGATGTAAAACAAAAGTTAAACAAGTACTTGAGCCAAAGGAAAATGCAAAACTTAAATGTTATAAATTTAGTAATGCCATACAAGGGCAGAATGAAACAAACACATCTATTACACCTTCTTAAGAACCTTAGCAAAGACTTGTGAATTCTCAGATGCAAAGAAAAATACAAATATTCCAGGTATGCAGGTAAGGAAAGGTCAGGGGAAAGGCATTATCATGGTAATATTTATTTATTTATTTATTTATTCATTCATTCTTTGTTGACCAAGTTAGTCCCACCAGGCTAGTAACCTCTTTTCAGAGGAGACCCAAGGTGGTACTTGTACTCTTAGAAGAAATTTGGCTAGGGCATCAAGGAACTTCCCCTACTCTTCGGCATAGGGGGGACACATTTAGGTGTGGCGAGTCTGTCTTCCTGCTTCCGTTTCATCTGCATAGGTGGCCCGGAGAAACATGGGAGAACATGGCGACAAGTAGACAGCATGGAGGTAGTAAGGCGAATGTTGTTTCGAATTTAGAAATGGTGGAAACAGTAACAAATGTTGTGAAGGTGGAGAACTCATTCAGACTGGAGTTGAAGGTGGAAGTAAAGTGACTTAACATTATGGGGCGTGCGAGAGAGAGGAGGAAATGGATTTGGAAGCTGTTTTTCAAAAGAAGTTATTTGAGGGAGGTACCAAGAGCCAGCAGGATTGTATTATTGCAACTCTCCAGTCCAGAGAGTTGCGGGATGATTATCTAAAGGATCCCCTCAATCAAAGTGAACCAAAGGGTGAGTTAGCAGCATCCTGGGGAGAACTGATGGAGAAAATGCAAGAAGAGGAGACAGTGGAGAAAGCAATAGGAAGAAAATCATATGCACAGAACGTGAAAGAAGGGCAGAAGAAAACTGAGCAGGAGAAGGAGGCAAAGAAAAAATACATTGTGAGAATAAGAAGCAAAAAAAGGACTGGAAAGGTATAAAGTGTGGGACTCTGTGATTGTGCCTTTTGGGGTTTCACCTACTGAGGTAAGAGCATTTATTCTTATTAATACAGAGACAATTTGTGATTTATTTTTTGAAAATTGATATGCTATGGAAATTTGTTTGGTAAATTATGAGAAAAAAAGGGACACTAATCTACGGTCACAATATGTGATACAATCATTTCACAGAGAAACAAAAAAGAGAATACTTATGCAATTTAGAAGTGAAATTGAAGCAAAAGACTTTAACTTTGTGCAAAGATGTTTTGGATACTATGAAAATTTATGATGAAAGAGGTTTGTGGGCTGGGGGATGGGAATGTGGAGTTATATTAAACATGGTAAAGGACAACGTTATACACATTCCTAGTATAATTAAAGTATGTGATAATAGAGATTTTGTGAAATACAGAGGACAACCTAAAAAGTTAAATAAGTGAATGTGATAAAAGAAAATGTTTTATATGTGGTAAACAAGGTCATGAAGCAAATAAATGTGAATTGAAGTGTAAGAAGTGTGGTAACACATGACTTGTTTGGCTAGAGTGTGAGGGAAATGCATGGACTATAGATGAAGAAGAATACATGAGATAGTACAAGATACAGATATTAATAATAAACAAGAAAAACAAATTGATATACAAGGAAACAGACACTGTAATAAATACAAAAGAGGGACAGAAAGAAAAGGAAACAGTGTCAAAAGATACAAGTGATGAAGAATATATGAAGTAGCAGGTAGTAAGAGATGAAAACAATTCCATTGGAAAGAGAGTGAGAAAAAGGAAAAGAAAGTTTAAAAGTGTAATAAAAGAAAGAAAAAAGGTAATGGATGAAAAATGTTTAAAATTATTTCATTTATAAGTTGAAAATCTTCGCTTTGAATGTTAATAGTATGAAAAATGTGAAAAGACAGCTAGGAATTCTAGAATGATGTGCTGTATTAGATGCTCATATTATTATATTAGAAGATATAAGATTAATAACAGAAGAAAAAAGGTTACAAACAGAAAAATTATGGGGTGGACCAATTATCTGGAACATGAGTAAAGATGTATGTTCAAACATATGTATATCATGTCAAGAAAACATTAAAATATTAAATGTTACTCTAGTTGAGCTAGGACGGATAACAGTAGTAGGCAAAAGATGGAATACAAATATATACAGGGTGATTGCTATATATTCCTATGTTGCAAAAAAGGAAAGCGAGACAATGTTTAAAAAATTCTGGATTATGTTGGTGTAAATATGGATATTATATTGGTAGGAGACTTTAATTGTAATCTAAGGACAGGAAAAAAGATTAGTAGTGACATTAAAAGAGTATATGAAATAATGAGAAGTGGTAAACTGTATATATGGACCAATAAACATTGGACTTTGAAATTAAGACTGAAATTGATCACTTTCCTCTATCACTTAGCTTAAAAATTGCACAGAAAGGGACGAAGAAGTCAGGGTTTTCTGACCATATAGCTACATGGGTAAAATTGCATGAAAAAGATTATATAAGAATAGGTAAAGGAATCAAAAGATTCAATGAAAGAGACTTAAAATAAGATGATTTATTTATTTATTATTTATTTATTTTACATTTGTTGACCGGGCTCCAAGACATACAGATAACATAAAAATTGCAAACAAATATAAGAAGAAAAAAAAAGAAATTACAGTAATATATACACTGACAAATCAGGTTAATAAGAAATCATTTGAAGAGGACAGACATCAATACAATGTAAACTGCAGTTTCAAAATAACATGTAGGTACATTCCTTAATGCAAAAAGGAGGCATACAGGCTAGTTCAATGTGCAAGTATAGTACATAACTTAATGGCAAAGAAAAAAGTAGGTATACAGGCTGATGCCATTTCCAGTACAGTACGCAATGTAAAAGGCAGCGTAATGATCAGTAGTACTAATAATGAGTTAATTTTTTTTTTTCTCTTACAAATAAGTGAGAGAGGGAAGGAAATAATGAGCTACAGAGCATAGAAGTCATATATTGTTAAAAAGGATGGCAGAAAATTAATAAAAGGAAAAGGGAAGGCAGAGCATATTCGGGTAGAGTAGATAGTTAGGCAGGTTTAGTACAGGGACATGACCAGTGTGTTTTGAGGAAAATTTCAGTCTCTTTTTGAAGCGTGATAAAGAGGAAAGTGAGGAAAGATCACAGGGTAGGAGATTCCAGAATTTTCCCACAGTATTGGAGAAGAGAGAATCCCCAGCTCTGTTGTTAGATTTAGATGTTTTAACTAGACGTTTCTGAGATAAACGTAAGGGCTTCAGATTATTATAGGTTGTGATGATGGTGGAGAGAGTAGGAGTATTGGAAGGTTGGTAAAGAGTTTTATGAGCAATGATTAATTGGTGGTACTTGATCAGATTCTGTAGTTCCAACCATTCAAGCTGCTTTAAATTAAAGCAGTTGTGAGTTCTAAATGGGTTGCCAGTAGCAAATCTGGCTATATTATTGTAGGAGCTTTCCAACTTACTGAGGCTGTTCTTAGATAGATTGGTGAAATTGGTAGAGGCATAGAGGAGTGTAAAGATTAGATGAGTATGTGCAATAGTAGTTCTAGCTGTAGGTGATAGGAAGGGTTTTATTCTGTACAGACAGCCAAGTTTTTTGTTGACAGATTTAATAGTGTTGTTGATGTGTATGTCTAAGGTAAGATTGTTATCAATGGTGACACCAAGTTGCTTGGTAGCTAGGTCGGGTGATATAATGATGTCATTAGTGGAAGAAACAGAAAAATCTATGGGGGAGGACTTAAGATTTGGACTGAAAAGGAGGAGTTTAGTTTTTTGAGGGTTTAAGAGTAGGCAACGATGAGTGAACCATTGTTCCACAGTGTTAAAACCTTTTTGGGTAAGGGAGCGAAGGTCAGAGGTGGTTTTCGAGGAGCATACGAGTGTGGAGTCATCAGCATATTGTATGCAAGTAGCTTGGGGAATTGCTTGATGAAGGTCGTTGATGAATATAGAGAAAAGGAGAGGTCCTAATATGGACCCCTGAGGTACACCGAGGTTAACTGGTAGGTGGGTAGATAGAGTGTTGTGCCAAAGTACAGCCTGTTGTCATTTATTTAAGTAGGATTGGAACCATTTGATAGAGAGTGCATGTAAGGACAGGGATTTGAGGATATCTATCAGAATTTGATGATTTACCATATTGAATGCTTTGGACAGATAGATAAATAGTGCTGCAGTGAGCAAATTGCAGTTACTTTTTTGTTAATACAATCTGTAAAGGAAAGGAGGGCAGTGGTAGTGCTATGGGAAGGTCTGAAACCATGTTGACAGCTAGAGAGCAAGTTATTGTAGATTAGGTGGTGTAGCACTTGTCTATGTATGCATTTCTCCATGATCTTTTCCAAAGGAGAAAGAAGAGCTATAGGACAATAGTTGGAGAATTCGGTGGAGTTGCCACCTTTGAGAAAGGGGATAATATGGGAGACTTTCCAGATACTAGGGATATGGCCTTCACTAATAGTTCTATTGATAAGAATGAAGATGGGGTAAGCAATCAATTTGGCAGATTTCTGTAGGTATTCAGCAGGTAGTTGGTCTGCCAAAGGAGAGCATGGTTTCAATTTCTGGATTAGGACAATAATATGGGTTGTTGGGACTTGTTGGAGAAGAAATGGTGGGGTGAAGTTTTCTTGTAGGTAGGTAAAGTAAAATTACTAGATGATAACTGACTGGCTAGTGTTTGGATAGCATCAGTAAAAAAGGAATTGAAGGCATTGACAGTATACATGGGATTTTCATTGTCAGTATTTTGTGGGTTTGGTGTACTGGATTGACCTGGATGTAATAATTGGTTGATGCTCGCCCATAACTTTTGTGGGTTATTATGGTTAGCCTTCTGAAATTGAAGGTAGTAGTTTCTTTTATCTGATAGTATAGCTTTCTTAGTGTTATTTCTTAATTCTCTGAAATTTTTTTGGTCAGCGGGATGTTTGGTCATTCTCCATTTAGCCCAGTATTTATTTCTGAGATGCATTTTATGTTTGGTTTATTTAGAAAGCCAATGGGCAGATTTGGTCTTGAATTTGATTGCACGGGTTGGGGCATGGTGATCAAGAATGGCTAAGAAGTTTTAATTAAAGTATTGAACCACTTCTTCTAGAGGGAGGTAATTTAAGGGAGACCAATTGCATGCTCTAGGTTCCTTTTGGAGGAGATCAAAGTTGAAGTTATTTTTGGATCTATTATTCCTGATAGTGGTAGGAATGGGAGAATAGGATTTATGCCTGATGATATAGGTAAGTGAGTGGTCACTTATGTCATCAGGAAGGGTTCCAGATACATATATTTAGGGATGGTTGTTTATCAGAATCCAGTCTAATGTGCTTTCTTTCTTGTTGTGTTTGTTTATCCTGGTGGGGGAGGTGATGGTTTGGGAAAAAATCATAAAGGTTAATGTGGGTGGTAGGGTGGCTGCTGTTACAGCAATTCCAATCAATGTTTATATCACCAAGGATTATAGTTTCGTGGGGCAGGTGTTGAGATAACCAGCATAGGATATTTTCCATGGTGGTATTGTTGTTACCGTGGGGTAGATAGATACAAATAATATAGATGGCTTTGGCATTGTTAAGTTCAAGTTTGGATATGAAAATTTTTGCATTGGTATTAGGTGGTGGTTTAGTGTCATAAGTGGTTAATTGTAATCCTGATTTAAATAGAATAGCAACCCCCACCCTTTATGGCTACACGGTCAAGTCTTAGAATATTATACCCTGGTGGGATCACTTCACTGTCTTTGGTTGCAGGTTTTAACCAGGTTTCTGTTAAACAAAGAATGTCAAAAGAGTAGACCTCTGAGAAGGCATGGAGTTGAGCTATTTTATTGTTAATAATTTGAATATTAAGATGAGCTACAAGGAGTGAATTAGATTGTCTAGTGATGGAAAAAATAGTGGATTGGTTGGGATTGGGGAGAGAGATTGGGGTTGTTATTGGGCCTGGGTTTGGGTGAATGTCTCCATCTTTTAATAAGTGGAGTTGTTTGAGATAGTATAGACTAGGGAGTTTGCTATTAGTGAGTAGGGATCTCCTGGGATTGAGGTTGCTATATCTAATGTGGTGCATTCTGTGATATTTTGCTAGTAGGTAACTGGGAGTAGTTGTTATGTTGGCATGGTTAAAGAGGATGGGTAGATACAGGGAGCTGGTTTGTTTATTAGGGTGGTGAAAGTATGGAAGTAATGGAGTTTCCTAGGAGGAGAGTATGAAGGCAAAAGTGAGAGCTGGAAGTAGTATAAGAGAAGTAGTTGGAAACGAGCAATAGAGTGTAGTTTATCCATTTAAATGGGTGAGTTAGTAATTGTGTTACTCGTAGGTATGAAAGTATAGTAGGTGTGGATGAGGGGTGGGGAGGGGTGTGGGAGGAGATTAAGAGGAGAAGTTTGAGAAGGAAGGAGTGGATGTAGATGAGCAAATAAAATCTTTACATAGAGTACTGGGGGAGGAAGGGGTGTGGCTAGTAAGTATACGTGTAGGACCCTGGGGGTGGGTGGGAATTGGGGGTAGGGAGGGGAGTGAAGTGAGCCCGCAGGGCAAATGGAGTGGGTAGAAACAGGTAAAGAAGCAGCTGTAGAAGAAACAATCAGCAGTGCAGGCTACAGAAGGTAAGTGTGATAAGTCAGAAGTGGGTAAAAACAGTGATGAGAGAACCTAGAAATGGTAGTAGTAGATAGTATAGTATAGGGTGTAGTTGGAGGAGCTAAAAAGCAGGTCTGGGACTACAGAAAATAAGGTAAGTAATATAGACACAGGAGGATAACAGTGAGATGAAATTGGGAGAAGGGTGCCACCTAGTGGACAGGTCTGTAATTGCAGGTAGCTATGTGAGGGAGGTAGCTGTATAAAGACAGGGCAAGAGTGAGAGCTAGGATGGGGAGTTACACGTAGACGGTAGAGGGGGAAGTAAGTGTTAGGTACTAAAGAGAGAGGGGGTAGAGGCTGCTGGCTGTCCTGGTTCAGAACGTGCTTTGGCACCTATAGTAATGGTACAATGGTAGAGAAATAACTGGCAGTAGTTAGACAGTAAACATATTTTCCTGTATCCTTGAGTGGGGATGCAGGGAGTTTAAGGCTGAGAGGTGAGCCCACTGGTACTTGGAGAGGGTCCTTAGGTTCCTAAAGGCTAGTGTTGGAAGCACAAGAAGAGCAGGGAAACTTAAGGAGGAAGACAGACAAAGTAGGGGAGAGAAAATAATAGCACAAGTTAGGCTAGTGTGGTCAAGTTACACAAGATATTCACTGAGACAATGTATAAAGATAGTAACAATACATTTCCATTTTCTTGGTAGCAACAACAGAAAAAAATTATTAAACAAGAAATGTTCTTCTAATCAGAACTAGTAAAACTAAAGTTAGCAATAAACATTACCTATGTGACTAGCAGTTCTCAGAGCAGCTATGCAGCTAGCCTGGGGGTTTAATACAGCCAACATAAGGGACTGATACCCAGGTGTTCAATTTTCAGCAATGTAGCTCCTAATACTCTACAGAATTAAGGTACCAGAAAGGCTACTTGTGGTAATTGCCAATTACCAGGAAAGAGCTAATGGCTCGTTACCTGAAATACACCTGGCCTAATGGAAAACAGCTGGCCTCATGGCAATTAACCAATAACTGCTTATATGCAATGAAGCTCCTACAACATCGTTGTGCTTGAGGAGCACTTTATGGAGTAAAATGTGGAGAACTGAACACAAGTGATAACCTTAACAGTTCCGGTAAGCCTGTAAAGCATTTAGAGCTCCTAGGACTCTTCAGGGCAGGAGAATCGCTAATATGTACATAGTGTCAACAAATGGAAGGAAACCACTGTGTTTATCCCAGAGTTACCTAGATGCTTGAACACTAGCCCTATATTGACCCACTCTGGCCACTTTAAGTGATAAACGCTCTGCCGAAGGGAGGTACCTATTGAGCTGCTAGACAGCAGACTAGGTACTGACATCCATTTAGTGTTTCCACATGAGAGTCATAGTTAAAAAGCCATTATCAGGCTTAGAAAAAACAATTCTACTGAATACCAAAAACAGTAAATGAAGAAAGTGGAGAACGGCTGTTCTTCCAGTTAAGGTTAAAAGGTATCGCTGTTCGAGAGCCGATTACAGGTGTGATACAGTACAGTAGTAGTGCAGGCACGCTCAGAACTGGCTTTGCTAGTGTGGCGTGCTAATAATTAGCCTGTTGCTACTTATTAAAGTTTCAAAATACCTTAACCTTGATAGAAAAGAGATAAATAAATTATGGAAAGATCATATAAGGATGAAAAGGTTTTATAAAAACTGGACAAGTGAATAAGTTTGAAAGAAAAGTATAAGAAATGTTTCTTGGAAGATTTAGAGAATAAGAGGAAAAAAGAAAAAAAAATGGAATACAAAACATTAAGTCAAGTTTTATTTAGAGAACTAATGCAAGATAAAAGGACTTTTTATGAAAAGGAAATGGAATTATATGAAACAAATCAAGAGAAGATTTATAATCTGTTATACAAACAAAGGTATTGTCTACAAGGGAAAAATAAGTAGCACCTTATCTAAATAAATTAATGAAAGAAAAAAGTAATAAGAAATTTGAGAAATGAGAAAGGAAATAGAGTAATGGCACAAGAAGGAATATATGAAATAATTAAAGGGTACATAGTGCAATATTTTGTTAATAAATATAAAAAGAAATCAAAAGTATGACCTTAATAAACTAAATGAAAAACACAATGAAACGTTGGAACAAAGTATAACTTTAAAAGAGTTAGATGAAATACTAAAATAAATTATTAGGAATGCAGCTATGGGATTAGATAGTATTGAACATCATATGTATAAGAATAAGAAAACTTTGCAGAAACTTTTATTTATAAGAGTTTTAAATGAATGGTTAGATTTAGGAATGATAGATAAGAAACTATGTGTAAGTACAATAATATTTATATGGAAAAGGGTGAAAGAGATGATACAAAGAACTGGGGACCAAGAGTACTAAACAGTACAGACTACAAAATATCCATGAGAATTATAACAAAGAAATTAACAAATAAAATAGATAAGTTACTTGATCAGTCAGTATTTGTGAGAAAGGGAAAAGGAAGTCAAAGCTTATTATGAAGGAGGTAACAGATAATATAAATAAGAGAGTAAAAGCAAAGATTATGATAGGAGACTTAAGCAAGGCACTTGATAAAATACAATGTGAATCACTATGGGATATTTTAGTGGCATATAATATAAAAAAAAATAATACAAATAATCAAGTCAGTGTATGAAAGAAATAATGTTAAATTAAATATGAATGGATGTATAGGTGATAAATAAAAATAGAATGTGGAATAAGAGAGGGATATCCATCTAGCAGTATCACTTTTACTCTAGTTATGAACACAGTAGTGACAAAGATCAATCAAATGACATATAACACAGGATATAAGATAGTAAATGAAATACAACTAACTATAATGTATACATATGTAGATGACATTGTGTTAATAACAAGAAACAAAGAAGGGATGGAAGAAATAAGAAAAAAATAAAATGTTAAAGAAGATTGGTTTAAGCGTTAATTATGAGAAAAGGAAGGGCTTTGGATTTAAAGAAAATATAGGACATATAAATTTTAATGAAAATTTTATAAATTTATTAGGAATAGTTTTTGGTTCAAGTGTTGTCAAAAGGACGCAATGGGAGAAACCAGTGCAAGAAATAAAAGATATGTATAATTTTTAGAAGATGTATAAATTAGCATATAGAAAGAAAGTATATTTAATACAATCTATCATAGCAGGTAAAATAGCATACATGCATGATACCAGCACAACATGAAAAAGAGATAATGTCTATCATATTTGCTTTCATATGGGGATCAAGACTTGAACCCAGTCAAAAGAAGTGTTTTCTACATGGGAGAAGAACAGGGAGGATTGTGTCTGATAAACCCGATTATACATGCTGCATCATTAAATTTATAAAGAGTCTTAGCAGGTTATATGAAACAATGTAAAAGTCTGATAGAATCTATATTATATTACAAATATCAATGCTTTGGGGAAAAATGGAAATAGGAAAAATATTTAAGGGAATTATTAATGAAGAGATAAAGGAATATCAAATAAAATCTTATTACTGAAATTGAAATTGAATATGAGTGAAAAAAACATAAAGGAATGGTATATGAATATTATGAATTGACTTTATTATACTGATCCTTGGAAGGATTTAGAAATGAGAAAAAGAAAGCAATATTAACAAGATGTAAATGGTATAATAATATACATGAATGTAAGGACTTTTTATGGAAATTGTCTGTAAGTAAGTTGTCTGTTAATTCAAATATGCCTTACAAAAGAAAACAGGGCAGAATGTGCAATTTTGTGGTGAATTTGAAATTACAGAGCATGTATTCTTGAAATGTAAAAGAGTTATAAAATTGTGGGAAGAAATATGTAATTCTAAAATGTTGGAAGGTTTTACAAAAAGATAACAGATTAATATGGACATGACTGAAATTTTTTATGATATAAAAAACAAGAACAAATGAAAAAAAATTGATAGAATTATTTTTAATGTTTCATGGAAATTATGAACTGAAAGATGGAATGAAATTAAGTTCAATGATAAATGGCTTATGACAGAGATTCTAAGGAAAATGTGCTTTTGGTTGTGGAAAAAAGAGTGGGGGGAATATTCATTGATATGAGTAAAAGCTGAATTGTATAAAGTATATATATATATATATATATATATATATATATATATATATATATATATATGTTGTTCTTCTTTCAGCATTTCCTGGTTAGGGGTCGCCACAGCGGAGCTCCGGTCCACTAATGATTGGCAGCAGATTTTTTATGGGTGCCGAGGTGCCAGCTCGATGCCCAACCTTCAGCGAAGGCATACTAATTGTAAATATTGTAAATATGTACATAATATTGTTGTATATCTAAGTTTTGTTTAACCTAAAAAACCCTACTGATTTGATTGCGTAATTGCAGAAGAGCTAGCCACAGTTACATGCTCACATCTTGATCCTGGCACAGTGGCAGCTTGGAGGAAGGTGCACAACATGGAGGAGATGACAAAGACAGAGGAGGCAATGCCAACTAACTGGAAGAAGATTCTGAAACAGTGTTTCAAAATAATTTGCTGAATCTGAACCAACAGTGAAAGAAGAGTGTGTTGTTACAACCTTCCATTTGGGAGGATTGCAGGATGATATATTTCAGGAGATGATGATACAAAATGACCCAGAAAATGGAGGAAATGTATCATGGGGAGAAATCATGGATAAAATCCATAGTGAAAAAGCAGAGGAAATAACAAAAAGGGTTAATGAACCAAAGAGAAAAATTATATGTAGAGACAGTTGGGAGATTTCATGGCATAAACTGTGTGTTATAGTTAAGCAGTTTTACATAATGTGCAGTCTGGGTTATTTTAAATGAGGGGAAATCTTTTTAGTGACTGCTGTATGTGTTAAAGATATTAAGGTAAACAAGAACTTTTTGGTTGTAAGAAATATAGGCTTTATGGTATAGCAAGAGAAGTGATGCTGGACAAAAGCAAGTTTAAGTTAATATGCTATAATCTTGGACTGCTAGGGTAAGTTTGGGGTGTAAATGTGTACTGATTCTATTATATGTAGAATTAAGATAATTTTGATTATTTTTACAAGGGTGGATGAATGTGTACTAATTGTATTATATATAGAATTAAGATATTTTTGATTATTTTTACAAGTGTGGATGTCTAGAATAATATCCTTGGCTTAAGCTATAAACAAGTGTTTTTGTAAGCAAGTAGACTTACAAAATAAGACAAAATGATGAAAGCCACGAAAAGTGCTAAGTTTCTTCCATCAGCAAAGATATTAAGTTGATGTTTTCCAATAGCAACTGTTCAATGGGAATCAAGAAGTCTGCAGCTGAAAATTGTTATACATTCTGTTCTGAGTGATATTTACAAAGATTCCGTCATGCATCTGTATAATTGTTAGCTTTTTTCCTCATTGATAAGTACTTTTAAATGCAGACAAGATGACTGCAAGTGCAAGCAATTACTCTTGACAGTTTTGAGCATTCTTTTCTAAGAGAAATACAAAAATTAAAGGTACAATGGCAAGTAGTTCAGTGAAGAAAATAAACTCTGAAATTATGGGAAGTGAATTAGAGATTGCTGCCTCCCTAGCAACCTTAATACTTTAATGAGTTTAGTAAAACAGTGTACAATATAGTTTTATTTAAAGATAACCAGTGCACTTTTTGTTAGGAATAAAAGTTAATGTTGTTCATATATGAGAGAAGAAAACATATAAGAAGAGAACAGTCAGCAATCAGTGCATGCAGGCCACAACATGTGATTTAGCATGGGTAACCTTAGGTTAGGTTAGGTTAGGTGGTTCCTGTGGATGCGACTGATAATTTAGGGCAATTGTTCCTATCTAGTGGGTTAAACTTCATTTGTTGAAGTACATAGTTTTCTGTGTTTATTCTAAGTTAATCAGCTATGGAGGTGTCCTGAAAATATATATATTTTTCAAGTCTTGAAAATGTGAAATAGGTTCAAATGGAGATGAAAAGAAACAACCATATAAAAAGATCATCAGCGTGCCAAACAGTAGTCTGTGCATATAAGACAAAATTTGGAAATACATATTTTAAAAAAATCAGATAAGAACAATAGCAGATTTATTAACATTACTGGAGCCTTCCTGTGTCCTGACAGAGTGCTCTTCAAACTATCTAGAGATATACAGAGCTGAGTATATTTTTCTGGCACATCAGAGTTGTGTACTGGTGATTGTTGTTTGACTAATTTTATATCATTGCTGGCTGACGTCAGAGTTGTGCACTGTTATTTTTGCTTCACTGTATAGTTTTTCAGATCTCTGCTGAAGGTGTTGGTTTTACCCTCCCTATTCCTGTCTTGTTGTTTAAATTTGGAGGCTTTTGCAGTTGCCCACCCCCACTGTAGATTTGATCTGGGATACTCCCCCCAGTCCCATCTCTTTACCTCATTCTACCTAATAGACTTCTTCTGCACTTGTTTTTAGTCATTTTTAATTTAATTGCATTTTTTAAACTGTTTGGTCTAACATTGCTACATACTCAAGTGCCTGCACTGCATTTGAATTGTTTTTACTGCTGTTTTAGCTACTTTTCTGTATATATATATATATATATATATATATATATATATATATATATAGATATATATATATATATATATATATATATATATATATATATATATGTATATATTTATATATATATATATAAATACCTTTCCTGTAACTAGTGTAGTCCAGATTCAGATTTTCTGTATCCAGGACTGTATGTAAGCTTCTGAGTCCCCCAAGCTTTGTGTGTTGGAAGGAAGCCTTATAGGTTATTAGTTGGAGTGGTAAGCACTAGGTAACCTAAGTACCACATATGGAGTGGTTCTGGCCCAGAAATTGTAATTATTGGCCGTTTGGGCAGTTTTTCCATCTCTCTCAGCTTTCTGATTTAAAAGCTCGCATTTGCACTTGTTTCCCCCTTTTCCTGTAACTAGTTTAGTCCAGATACAGATTCTTAGTTTTAGCACTTGAATTTGCTTATTCGTGATCAGCACTTGTTCAGATCTTGTAAGCACTAAATAACCTACTAATTACTACAGCACTCAACCTTCCTCATTACCTAGAGGAAAACAGTTTTGGTACTTACTTTCCTCACTTGCTTAGAGAAAAACAGCTCTTGTACTTGCTTTCCTCACTTATCTAGAGAAAATAGTTTTTTATTCAGGCATGTCCAAGGGTCATCTCCCAGTGTTCTCTCCTGTCTATCTGATGAATCTGGGTATCTTGGGGCAATGTAGAAATTGCCTCATGTACACAGACAACTCTCTCCTCCTACCATGCAACACTACAACCTGTGAGAGATGCACTTATCTAGCCAAACGGGAGGTAAAGCTCTCTCCAACCAAGACTGAACTTTACAGTCAAGAGGAGAAGGTAAACACTTGCACCACACCACACTCATCACATAGTCTCACTAAATCTACACTACCAAAATCCACACATAGAAACACAAAAACATTCGCAGAGGCTCTCAGTAATAATCTGCTCAAGCAACAGAGACCTCCAAAGCAGAAACGCAAGCAACCTCCACCCCCCCAACACAACTAAAATGACACATAGCCCGCAGAGTCAGTGTGCCACTCAACCACAGCCAATAAGGCAAAACAACGTACCCAACATACTAGTCATAGGTGACTCTATAGTCAGGCACACTGATGTCCCACTCACCAGGCAAAACAAGGGGAAGGTTACTGTCAGCTGCCTGTCGGGTGCCAGGATCCACCACATAACCCATGCACTCAGGTCACTCCACAACAAGTACAAATATGACTCTGTCATTGTCCATGTTGATGTGAATGACCTGAGATGTACCTCCCTGGACTACATGAAAAGAGACATGGAAGAGCTCTCCGATCTTGTAGCCCAGGCAGGTATGATCCTAGCACTGAGGAGCATTCTGCCATAACCCAGAATGATGCCGCAGTACAAGGACAAAATGATTGACTTTAACAATTGGCTAAGCTTCTGGTGCCATTCTAAAGGGATCCAGTATCTGTCTGCCTGGGATGATATGGTCGACAGACCACGATACTTTGCCAGAGATGGCCTGCACCTGTCACCCCTGGTATTCCAGATACTGGCTAAGGTTCTTGCCACCCCTATAGAGCCTTTTTTAGGCAAGGTTCAAATGACAAATCCACCACCATAACAGGAACAGGCAAGCAAAAACTGAGGGTGATGCTACTCAATGCTAAAAGTCTAAATCTCAAAATGCACTCACTCGAGGCACTCCTTAAAATGGAGAACATTGATATCTATGCAGTGACTGAGACCTGGTTCAAGGCTCCAGAGAGCACCCCTGCACTACCAGGCTATAACTCATACCAGACTTTTCGGCCATGTAACCTGGACGGAACACCAAAGGTGGAGGTGTGTCCATATTCATTAAGGATATCCACACCTCCAGGCTAGTTGCGCAGCATAATGCAGCTGAGGTTATCCAAGTGCAATGAACTCTGGGCAAAACTGCAATCCAAATTGTAGCTTGCTACAGATCACCCACCATGCCCCAGGATTCCCACTCCTCTTTTCTTGATGTACTGGAAAATATTAGGGTTCAACCAAACAACCTAATAATGGGCGATTTCAACTACCCCACCATTAACTGGGAAAACTACTCATACCAACTCCTTCGCTCAACGCTTTCTGGAATTCATAAACTCCAATGCCTTGGATCACCTTATCCACACCCCCACCAGGGGGCAACAATATCCTAGATCTAGTCATTACCAACATGAGTGACCGGTGTTCCACACTTGAAGTCAACGCCTCATTGGTCTGATCCGACCATAAGCTAATTACCCTAGATATCCACATCCTGCCCCCACCCCCCTTTAAGGAAACCATAGTAAAAATTTTCTCCAAAGCCAACTTCATGCTTCTTAAGACAGAAGTGGTGAACTTCATGACACCCATGCAGATGGACAATACAGTAACGACTACTGAATCCTACACAATTGCACTTTATAAGCACTTTCATGAGTGCATCGATCATGCTGTCCCAAACAGAACCAAGGCACTATCCTCCAAACAAAGGAAGCCAATCTGGTGGTCCCCTGCCATAAACAAACTGTACAACAGAAGGAAGAAACTGTTGCAAAAGAGAGTAAAATCCCATGAGTGGAAGAGCTCCCTAGTCAGCTTCAGTAAGAAGCTGCAATCTCTGATAAAATCCTCCAAAGCTAGTTACGAAAACAAAATCGCCACTGATTCTAAAGACAACCACAAAGCATTCTATAGCTATGTCAAGAATCTCAATGGCAACACTCAGATCTGCTCTGAGGTACAGCACAATGGCACTAAATATACAGACCCAACTGATATTGCCAACATCCTGGCAGATAGGTTCAGTGCTAACTTTACCCCCCTCTCACCCCCTAAAGAGCCCATCTCTATACCGGAAGAATGCAAAGTTTCTGTAATCACGGCTGCATAGGTAAAAACCACACTCTCCAAAGCCAAGAACACAGCATCCATGGGACCAGACAACATCCCAGGCTGCGCTCTACATGAACTACAGAACAAACCGGCACCCCACCTAAGTACCATGTTCAGTCATAGCCTCACCTCAGGCTTTGTGTCTGCTGAATGGAGCACAGCAACAGTTATCCCACTCCACAAGGGGGGGGCCACCACAGAGCCCGGGAACTACCACCCCATTAGCCTGACAAGCCTGGTCTGCAAGGCCATGGAATGTATCATCATGGAACTTATAAACAAAGACATTGGTAATCTCCAAACTCTGGACCCCACCCAGTTTGGGTTTGTAAAAGGCAGATCATGTCTCCTAAACCTGATAGACTTCTTTGAAGCAGTCACCAAAGCCGTAGACAAGATAAGGTGGTTCGCATAGCCTATCTAGATCTTGCCAAGGCTTTTGACACCATCTCCCATGCTGGAATTATAGATAAACTCACTAAACTAGGTATAAATCCCTATGTCACAAGATGGGTCGCCAACTGGCTCATTGACAGAACCCACACTGTGAAAGTAGCAGACTCCAAATCCGACTTCAGGCCAGTGACAAGTGGAGTACCACAGGGTTCAGTCCTGGGTCCTCTCCTGTTTGGTATCTACTTCTCTGTAGTACAGGCTAACACAGAAGGTCTTTGGCTAATGAAGTTCGCAGAGGACTGCAAACTAGGAGCCATAATCGAAACTCTTAATGATGTGGACATCCTACAAAAGGGCCTCACTGAGACAGATGCCTGGTGTCAAAGCCAAAAAGTGTATTGTCATCCCCTTTGGTAAAAACTCTGTATCCATGAACTACAACATAGGCGGTAGTATACTTAACACCGAAAGTGTGATAAGAGACCTTGGGACACAGGTGGACAGTAGACTCTCCTTTGATAATCACATAGCCACAGTAGTCAGGAAGTCCTTTTACATGGCACACCTCATCACAAAAGGTTTCTCATCAAGAAAAAAAGAGGTCATTGTTCCCCTCTACTCACTAGGCAGAGATCACCTCGGAGTAGGCAATATGCTACAGAGTAAAGCTGGAGTTTTTTGAGGCGGTCAGTGTAGGGCATTTGTTTAGGCCAGTAATCCTCTTTGTGAGGTACATCTGTGTCCTTTCCAGCTGCTGCAGATGTCTTGTGAGGTACATTCCAAAAGGGGCATTGTACTCTATAATGGGTCTAATGAGTGTCGAGTAGAGGGGAACAATGACCACTTTTTTCCTGAATGAGAACCCTTTTATGATGAGGTGTGCCATGTAGAAGGACTTCCTGACTACTGTGGCAATGTCACTATCAAAGGAGAGACTACTGTCCACCTGGGTACCAAGGTCTCTTATCATGCATTTGGTGTTAAGTAGTTTGCTGCCTATGTGGTAGTTCATGAGTACAGAGTTTTTACCAAAGGGGATGACACTGCACTTTTTGGCATTGAGCTTGAGGCCATGGCTCTGACACCAGGCATCTGTCTCAGTGAGGCCCTTCTGTAGGATGTCCACATCATTTGGGGACTTGACTATGGCTCCTAGTTTGCAGTAATCTGCGAACTTCAGTAGCCAGAGGCCTTCTGTGTTTGGTATCTACTTCTCTGAAGTACAGGCTAACAGGAGAGGTCCCAGGACGGAACCCTGTGGTACTCCACTTGTCAATGCTTTGTGGTCAGATTTGGAGTCTGCAACTTTTACAGTGTGGGTTCTGTCAGTGAGCCAGTTGGCAACCCATCTTGTGACGTAGGGATTTATACCTAGTTTAGTGAGTTTAGCTATAATTCCAGAATGTGGGGATGGTGTCGAAAGCCTTGGCAAGGTCAAGATAGGCTGTGTGAACCACCTTACCCTCATCCACAGCTTTGGTGACTGCCTCAAAGAGGTTGATCAGGTTCAGGAGGCATGATCTGCCTTTCACAAACCCGAACTGGGTGGGATCCAGAGTTTGGAGGTTACCAATGTCTTTATGAGTTCCATGATGATACGTTCCATGGCCTTGCAGACCAGGCTCATCAGGCTAATAGGTCGATAGTTTCTGGGAACAGTGGTGGCTCCCCCTTTATGAAGTGGGATAATTGTTGCTGTGTGCCATTTAGTGGGCACAAAGCCTGATGCGAGGCTATTATTGAACATGGTGCTTAAGTGGGGAGCCAGTTGTTCTGAAGTTCATGTAAAACGCAGCCTGGGATGTTGTTCGGTCCCATTAATGCTGTGTTTTTGGCTTTAGAGAGTGCAGCTGTTGTTAAAAAGGGATAATTAGTAGGGTGTATAAAATATTGCACAATAACTACAAGAATCAATCAGAGGAGGTTAGAAAAGATAGGAAAGAGAGACTGGAAAAGCAATTTATAAGGGAACAATAGGAGGACATATGTATGGCTTCCAAGTATGCAACAAAATCCATAAGTTTAGGGTTTTTGTGTGGAAGTGTTTGCATAGGTATGTTTATATTGCCAGCAGACATAAAATAATTTTTCTTAGGTAGCTAGCAAATGTTGGAGGTATGATGAGGAAGAAAGAGTTAACTGGGAAGTTATGTTTTGGGAGATTAATGAGTTGGCAGATTTTAAAAATTCCTTGCAGAGTACTGTGTGGCATGGTGGGTTAATGCAGTGGGCTGTAGGTGAGAGGGGCCTGGTTTCAAAACTTAGCAGAGGTGTTCATTTGGCTTTACTGGAAAAAGCTCACCCAGACTCTGCTAAAGCTTGCTGTGAGGGAAAGGTTAGTTTGCTTTTGATTTCTTGCACCTTATATTACTTTACTACATTTTTCTATTTTGTATATTGTGATTTGTTTTCTTTACACTGTGTTTTACTTGTATTCTGCTTTTAACTGCATATTACAACTTGAAAAGAGACCACAGCTGTGTCTCTTAGGAGTCAGATATTTCCTACCCTCCCTCCCTGTTACTGTTGTGTTCTTAAACACGACCGTCTTTCTAGTTGCCTGCCCCTTATGTTAATTTGACCATATATCTCCTTCCCTTTCTCCTTTCTCTTTTTTCATTTTGTGAAATCACTCCCCTTCACCTGTTTAAAATTATTGGCCATCCCACTGTATTCCATAGTACCAGAATACAAAAGTGCCCACCCACTTTCAATCTATCTTGCGCTTTTAAAATTGTGGCTCTACACTTAGACAGCTAAAACTTAAGTTACTCCCTTTCATATCTAACTGCTTAGTGCACACTGTAGTGTTTAGAATAAACCATTTTTTTTTTCATATTACCTTTAAACATCCATTGCAAGACCACCGGTTATTGGAGAGCCCACATTCTGCCTCTCAGTAGTCATCTTGGGATTAGTGCTTCTGTTTTCTCCTGGTGAGAGAAGGAGTGCAGTTACATTATTTCGTGAAGACTGCTGATTACCAGAAAGCTTAATAACTGCTTTATAGGTGACAGCTTGGAATCTGTGCTTATATTCTGGTACTGATGAGAGAAGGAGCAGAGTGCAATGATTCATGACTGCTTCTGTTTGGAGAGTGAGTGTCTGTGCTTAGTGTTCCTGATTGGTCTGGTTGCTGTTCAAGGCATCCACCAGGAAAAGGCTACACACTTACTGACCCTTGCCTCATCTTAAACAAGACTGTGGATCACCAAACAGGCTGTGGCCTGATTCTCAACTTGGGATTAGTGCTAACATTTTGATTCTGGTGAGAGAAGAACCATAGGAGCATTGTATCCCAACAGAGTGAAGCCGTGGTGAGACCAGCATTAGTAGTAGCCATTCATGCGACTCCCCTCTTTTCATCATTCTTGACAAGCTAATTCTTTGTTTTCAATAAGTACTGCTTGATTTGTTTCTAACTTCAGAATATCTGCCTAAATAATTCAACCTTAAATTTTCAGGGTCTATGTATTAGCTTCCTTCAAGTGTTTGGCAGTGCTCTGTATAGACTCAGTCACCTCGAGTGACATTTTTCCTGTAAAAGCACAATTGAATTTTCTTCAATATCTAGTTGCACATAGGACAACTTGTTCTAGTTTACAGTGACAAACATTGTCCCCATAGTTGCAAACCGGATACTTCTGACAGTAATTGATATTCTCACTCCAACTGTCTAATCAATAAAAAAACGATCTGTTGCCATGGATATGAGCTTTCCTACTGTCTCTGTTACAGGCTTGGTGGATATGGGCATCCTAAGGCAATGCAGAAATTGTGAGAGATGTACTTACACAATATCACTGGAGGCAAAGCTCTCACATAAAAGTACTCCTAATGTCAATAAGGTTGTCAGTAGTACACACACTGCACCACATATGCTGAGGCAATTAAATGTAACCTTCCTAAACCACAAAGACCTCCTAGATGAAGTACACATAACAAATACCATCAGCAGCCACTAATGCTCTCTTTCAAAACAACACCCAACACATAAAGCTACATCTCATGGAGCCTCTACCTCTAAGTCCATAAGGCAAGCCATCACACAATCCAACATTATAGTCACTGGAAATTCCATTGTGAGACACACTGATGTCCCTCTCACCAGGTTGAGTAAGGAGACAGTCACGGTCAGTTGCTTATCAGGGGCTAGGATCCACCACATTATGCACACACTCAGGTCATTGGACCACAATGACTAATATGACTCAGTCATAGTTCATGTGGGAGTAAATGACCTGAGATGTACCTCCCTAGACTATATGAAGACAGACGTCATGGAGCTCTCGGAATATGTCTCTCAGACTGGTATGAGCCTAGCACTAAGCAGCATTTTACCTTCTCTAAGGATGAAGCCAAAATACAAACAAAAGATGATTGACTTTAATAATTGGTTTAGTTTGTGGTATCATTCTAAGGGGGTGCAATATTTGTCAGCAAGGAAGGAGATGGTCAACAGACCATGCTGCTTTGCCAGGAATGGTCTGCACCTCTCCTACTCTAGGTTTATGAATATTAGCTAAAACATTGTCTTCCCCCATACTGCCCTTTTAGGCAATGTCAAACTGAACGTACTTCCAACATAGCAAATCAAAACCAAGAAAATCTAAAGGTATTACTGCTCAAAGCTAGGAGCCTAAACAAAAAGCTCCGCTCCCTAGAAGCTCTCTTTACCCTAGAGAATGCTGACATATGTGCAGTCACTGAGACATGGTTTAAAGCCATAGAGAGCATACCAACAGTGCAAGGTTATAATGCTTTCCACATGTTTAGGCCAGCTACTTCACAGGCAGGGACTAAAGGTGGAGGTGTCTCTATTTACATCAAAAATAAATATACTTCAAGGCTGGTCAAACAGGACAATGCACTTGAGCTGCTCCATGTTCAAATCATCATAGGCATAATCCAATACTACTTCCTTGCAAGCTATAAGTCCCCCTCTATGACCCAGGAAACCCATACCATGTATTTAAACTTTTTAGAAACACTAGCCATCCAACCCAATATCATATTCATGGGTGATTTTAATTACCCCACTATTAGCTAGGAATCATCTATGACACCAAGCATACATGCACAGAGATTTCTGGATTTTATGAACACAAACTCCGTGGACTAAATAGCCAATACACCAACCAGGGGTGCAACCATACTGGATCTGGTCCTCATTAATATGGGAGACCGCTGCCACCCCCTTCTGTAATACCTTCCATGGTAAGCTCAGACCACAAAATGGTTTCCTTTGAAGTAAAAAATAAAACCTGGACCCCCAACTAAACTGGGAATATTCAGGAACTATTCTAAGGCTAACCTCCTTCTATTAAGTGAGAACCTGGCAAAATTTCAAGTCCCCATAAACCCTAAGAACACTGCTGCCTTTGCAGAACTGCTCACAGAAACCCTGTACAAGCATGTTAATAGCTGCATAGAGGCAGCTCTATCCACCAGGAAGAATTACAGAACTAACTTAAAAAAACAAGCCACCCTAGTGAAATCACAAAATCAATAGGCTGTATAACAGGAGGAAGAAAATCATGGCAAAAATTAGAAGGTGCAGCACCCAGCAGGATAAAAGCACTCTCATCAAACTAAACAAACAACTCAGAGGACAAATAAAGTCTACCAAAGCCAAATTTAGGTAAGTTTGGCCTCCCAGGCCAAGGTCAACCACAAAGCATTCTTTAGCTGTGTCTGCAACCTCAAAGCCAGTACACAATTCTGTGCAGAGCTCACTGTAAATGGAGCCACCTACACTGAGCCAGAAGATATAGCAAACCTCCTGGCTGATAAATTCAGCTTCAAACTTTACCCATCTCTACCCCTCAACCTCCTTCAGGAAATATCATAAACTATAACTTCCCCTGCTACCACTAGGGAACAGGTCCTTAATGCTGTCTCTAAGACCAAGAACAGTCATCAAGAGGCCCATAAAATATCCCAGGATGCATTCTAAATAGCATGAAACATGATCTATCAGGGCCTCTGTAATTACTATTTAAATGTAGCTTCCAAACAGGCTTTGTGCCTCATGAATGGAGAAAGGCAACAGTCATCCCTCTGACAAAGGTGGGCTATCTACAGACCCTGGAAACTACAGACCCATAAGTTTAAACAGTCTTATATGTAAAGCCATGGAATGAATTATCATGGAGATGATCAACAGAGATATAGTAAACCTCCAGACACTGGACCCAACCCAGTTTGGTTTCGTCAAGGGCAGATCATGCCGACTCAGCCTGGTGGACTTCTTTGAGAAGGTCACTAAAGCAGTGGATGAGGGCAAAATCATGCACACTGCCTACCTTACCCTGGCCAAGGCATTTGACACAATACACCATTTGAGCATTGTTGACAAACTCAGGAGGTTAGGTACAAACCCGTGTGTCACCTGGTGGATAGCCAACTTTTTCACAGACAGGGCCCAGGATGTTAGAATTGGGGGGGGGGGGGGCACCTCTACAAAGAGGCCAGTCACAAGTGGAGTCCCTCAGGGATCCATCCTTGGACTGCTCCTTTTTAGCATTTACCTTTCAGAAGTCAATGCCAGTGTCAGTGGTCTCTAGCTGACTAAATTTGCAGATTATTGCAAATTAAGACTTGTCATTGAATCTCACACTGACACAAATGTTCCTCAGGTGGGGCTGACACAGACAAACAACTGGTGTCAGAGCCATGGACTAAAACTAACTACCAAGAAATGCATAATAGTATCCTTTGGGAAGTCATCCATCCCTGGTAACTATCATATCAACAACACACCCCTTAGAGTTGACCCAGTAGTCAGGGTCTTAGGGACAAACATAGACAGTAATGCAGCATTTGACCATCACATGTCTACAGTGGTGAGGAAATCATTCTATGTTCCGCAACTTATAAACAAAGTTATGGCATCTAAGTCCAAGGAAGTCATTGTTCCACTGTATTTGGCATTCATCAGACCTATCACTGAGTACAATGCCCCCTTTGGTATGTACCTAACCAAGCATGTCCAACAATTGGAACGTTTACAGAGGTTCCTCACTACAAAAATACAGGGCATAAGTAAAATGTCCTGTGCGGACCACCTCAAGGCCCTATCCCTGTATTCTGTCTCCTACAGGCTGTTGAGGGGTGATCTATGCCTGGCATGCAGAGCATTGTCAGACCCCACTGTGATGGACCTCCTGCATATCCACAAAACAAACAGCACCAGAATGACCTGTTCTAAAGACTTAAACCTTGCCTGTGATATAAATAGGACCTGCTGGAGAGACAGGTATGTATCTATGGAACAGGCTTCCCATCCACATGAAGCAGGAGTTCCTCCCTAACCCAGTTCAAGTGCAATTTGGATAATTGTATGGGAAACCGGAAATTCATCCATGGTTTGGCGCCTATGTCTCTAATGGATACAGGTAACCTGTAAATGGTTAATCTCGCGGCTCATGCTTACACTTATCAAGGGTATCAGAACTTGTCAAAGATTTGGGATGCATGGCTAGGCTTAAAAAGGCCCTTATGGTCATTAGCCTAGTAAACACCTATGAACCCATCATAAATACTGGATGAGCAAATGGCTGTAACTAAGGAATGATTCTTGAGCTGGGACACATGGTCTGAACTGTACAGAGATAGTAAGATCTTTTTATGTTTAATTCTATTGCTGCCAAAAAAGCAATTATTAGAAAATGGAAATCAAACACTAACCAAACTGTACCTGAAGTATTGAATATTGTAAAAGAGATAAAAGAACTGGACGAGGGCTCTTTAGAAAAAGGAAGGAACAAATTACATAGAAATAAATGGAAATTGTAGGAACGATATAAGCAGAATAATATTCAGGAAGAGGAGTGAGGTTTAAAGGAAGGCAGGAATTGAACAGTTTATGTAATGTTGGACT
Source organism: Protopterus annectens (assembly GCF_019279795.1). Taxonomy (NCBI): domain Eukaryota; kingdom Metazoa; phylum Chordata; order Ceratodontiformes; family Protopteridae; genus Protopterus; species Protopterus annectens. The sequence continues at coordinate 421,580,395 of NC_056747.1, read as the reverse complement.
GATTATAATTATACAGAAAGAAAAGATATGTGATGTACGTAAATGAAAAAAATGTTAATATGGTTTGTTTTCTTTTCTATTAATGTATGTTTCCCTACATCTTAAGTGATAATTTAACAAAAGTGTTTTAAAAATTGTTAATGAAGTGAGTCTGCATGTAGATTAAATACAGAACACTTATTTATTTTATTAATTTATTTGCTGTTGGTTAACCAGGCTAGTCCACTGGGCCAAGTGAACTCTTTTTCAGTGGAGTCCTGGGGGAAAAAGCTCCTTCAAAAATTACATGTTACAGAGATTTACATTATATAACATACAAGACATAACAAGGTATAGAGGTTACAATGAGTAAAGATAATAACAAAAAATTATTTATTTATTTTTTTTTTTTACAAGGCATTCAGGATGACAGATGATATTAAGAAATTGATTATGAGCTGAGTAGAGAAGGTGAGGGTAGTAAGAATACAGGAAGTGGAGAATGCTTATGTGGGGTGGGAGCAGGAGCATTCCCATGTGGATGTTAGGAAGGAGTGAAGTGATTTTTTAAAGGTTGGAAGGCTACTGATGGTGCGAATGGAGGAAGGGAGAGAGTTCCATAGTCGAGCTAGGGTAAAAGAGAGGAGGTTATGTCCAGGGGGACGAAGGGGTCTGTAAACTTCTATTAGGTTTTGATTAGTGGATCTGAGAAGTCTTTGAGTCAGGTGAATTTTAAAGGTAGTGGATAGGGAGGGACAGAGGGATGGTTGGAAAATGAGTTTGTGTGCATATGTGAGCTGAGTGTAGGAGAGGTAGTTGGGAAGTTCGAGCCAATTTAGTTTATGCAGTGGTGCACAGTGATGTGTTGAAGCTTTGTTACTAGTGGCAAATTTGGCTATTTTACTGTAACAGGCAGATAGTTTAGTTTTAAGAGATGATAGTAAATTAGTTAAAAGAGGGGCACCATATAGGAGAGATGGTAAGAGAAATGTGGTAGAGAGAGTGAGTTTGGTAGCTGATGAGAGAAATCGTTTGTGTCTATAGAGCAGGCCAAGTTTTTGGTGTTTTTTTAATGTTTATTAGTAGATGGGATTTGAATTTAAGTTTATCATTGATTTGAACTCCTAGACGTTTGGTTTCAGATACCAGTTCAAGTGGAGTATTATTTTGACTGGTGATGGAGAATAGTTGTCTATCAAATGTGTTGGTTTTAAATGGGGTAAATATCATTAGTTTTGATTTAGCTGCATTAAGTTCAAGATGGTTATCTTTCATCTACTGTTCTGTGGTGGAGAATGCTTCTTGAGTGAGTTTTAGGAGGGTTGGAATGGAAGAGGCGGCACAGATGATTGTAGAATCATCTGCGTATTGGATGATGTTAGCATGGGGAATAGAGTGATAGTAATCGTTTACAAAGATGTTAAAGAGGAGGGGGCCCTAATATGGAGCCTTGTGGGACACCTGTGGGGGTGTTTAGGAAAGAGGAGGTGGCTTTTTTCCATTTGACAGCTTGTTGCCTGTTTGAGAGATAGCTGGTGAACCAAGTGAGAGTTGAAGGTGATAGGTTAAGCTTTGATAGTTTAGTGAGTAGTAGGTTATGGGAGATAGTGTCGAAAGCCTTGGAGAGATCAAGTAGGATGGTAGATACAGTGAGACCAGAGTCTCTGGCTTTATTCACAGTTTCAAGGAATGAAAGGAGGGCTGTCATAGTGCTATGATTAGGGTGGAAGCCGTGTTGAATAGAAGTTAGTAGGTTGTTTTCTAATAGATAGGGAAGGAGTTGTAGATGGATACATTTTTCTAGAATTTTTGAGATAGGAGAGAGGATGTCTATGGGCCGGACGTTGATAATGCTAGTATTATTTCCTCCTTTATGAAGGGGAATGATAAAGGCCTTTTTCCAGATTTGTGGAACATGACCTTCTTGGATAGAGAGGTTGATTAGGATGCTAATTGGGAGGGCGATGGCATCTGCAGATATGTTGAAGAAGTGTGAGGAGATGTTATTGGGGGCATTGGTGCATGGTTTTAGTTTATGCAGTAGTTTTTTTATGGTGGAAGTAGGGATTGGTTTCAGTGACAATGTAGTGGGTTGGGAGGTAGTAGGGTGATAGAGTGGAGACGAGGGGGGTGTAGGGGGGGACAGGTGGTAGTAGGAGGTGGATGGTTGCATGAGAAGGAAGAGGTTAGTTTGGAGATACAGTCAATGAAAAAGGAGTTAAATTCAGTGGCAAGTTCATTGTCTTTTACATTTTGGTTGAGATTTGGGTTTTCAGTTGTATCAGGTTTTAGGAGGGAGGTTATACCTTTCCAGAATTTTTGCGGGTCAGTTTTGTATTTACTTTGAAGAGAAGAGTAGTAGTTTTGACGGTCAGTTGAAATAAGCTTTTTTACTGTGTTGCAAAGAGTTTTGTACTCATTACGGGTAGTGGGAGATTTGTGCTTTTGATAGCGTGTCCAGGCTTTATCTCTTAACTGCATGGTTGTTAGTGTGCTTTTAGTTAGCCAAGGGGTAGCTTTGTTTTTTATTCTTTTGTTTTTTAATGGAGCATGAATATCTAAAAGATTTGGGAAAGCAGTATTAAAGTGAGTGATTGCACTTTCTAGGGGAAGAGTTTTTAGGGAGTTCCAGTTACGTGATTTTAAGGAGTTGTAGAAGGCTTCTGGGTTGAAGTTTTTTTGGTATCTGAAAGTTATTTAATTATGGGTAGCTTGTGAGGGAGAAGGAAGGCGTGTAGCAAAGATGGGAAGGTGGTCGCTTAATGAATCAGGAAGAGTTCCACTATCAGGGTAGTAGTGGGGGTGAGAGACTAAGATCCAATCTATAATACTGCCAGTAGTGAACTCTTTAGAGGGCCTAGTAGTGGAGTTGAGTTGTGAGAAGTTATATAGGTTGATGTCAATGGAGGGGTATGGGATTGAGTGGAGGACCAATTGATGTTGGTATCTCCCATAATGATGGTTTCATTAGATATATTGGCTGAGAACCAGGAGAAGATATATTCAAGAGTAGAGATATTGTCTCCAGGGGGAATGTAGAGTAAGGCGATATATATATATTTTTGTGTTTATTTAATTGAAGTTGGGATATTATTAATTCTGCATTGTTGAATTGAGGAATAGCTTTATTGTAGGGAGTAATGCATAGAGAGGATGAGTAGATTAGGGCTACTCCACCACCTTTTTTTGGGTTCTGTCTGCCCTGATAATGGAGTAGTTAGGTGGTACTATCTCCACATCTTTTATATGAGGTTTTAACCAGGTTTCGGATATGCCTAAGACATCTGGTTTGTTATGGTGTAGCCAGGCTTGGTGGTTAGGTACTTTGTTAGTTAAACTTTGTGCATTAAGGGATGCTAATTGAATGGATTTAGAGGTAGAGGGGGAGGTGTTTGGGCCTGGGTTAGGGTGAACATCTCCAGATAATAGTAGAGATGATAGAATCTGCTTTATGTAGTAGGGGCTTTTGGGTTTTCTTTCATAAGTGATATGAGATGTTTGGGGAAGTTTTGGTAGGGTGTGGGTTGAAGTTTTGTAAGGTGAGATAAGTTTGTAGAGAAAGCATAGATTGTGTTTGATGGGATAAAGTGTAGGAGATATTGGTATGGCTGAGTAGGAGTGGGGTAAGTTGAAAGAGCTGGTTGTGTGGAAAAGTGGGGTGTGAGATAGGGTGTTAGGCTGGGCGAGGTAGTAGATGAAGGTTAGGTTCATAAAGAGAATTAGTTGAGTGTAGAAGAATATATATTTTGGAGACATGTTTTGTTTTCTTGAGAGTTCAATGGTTAGTATACAGACAGAAGAGGGATGTGTGGTGTTTTGAATGTGAATGATGTTTGAATTGTGGTGGAGGGAAGATATGAAGGGGAGGGAAATAGGAAGAGGAAGGGGTGGGGTTAATTAGTAGGAGAGGAAGTGGGTGTGGTTATGAGGGTATAAGTTTAGATGTAGTGGGGGTGGGTGGGAATTGAGCCCGAAGGGTGAACAGAGCAGGGAAGAACAGAACAGAAAGGAGAACCAGCAGCTGAAAAAGTATCAGCCACTGCAGCAGAGATAGCAGGTAAGAAGGTATGGTCGATGAGTATATAGGTAAGGATAAATGGATATCAGGAAAGGGAATAAAGAGTTACAAGGTTTAGGAATGGGGTTCTGTTCAGGATAGAAGTACCAGGGTATAGGCAGTGATAATACTGGCTCTATGAGCTACTTGGACAGCTTCAATTGAGAGGGGCCAAGTAAAGTAAAAGAAATGCTGCCTTTTGGTTGGCAGGTGCTGCCACCTGGTGGTGAGATAGAAGAAAACAGGCTGGAAGTGTGTGGAGGACACTTGACCTTTACTGAGGGAAATATCAAGGACTAAGTTGGTCTGAGGGGGGGAGTATTTTCATATGGTCTGTGGTAGGCTGCTGTATCGCTTGCAAGGGAAGTTACTAAAAAAGAATACAAGAGTTATTAATTAGGTAGTTGCAAGGACAGTTGCAAGGACACTTAATCCAATGGACCTGATAGGGCTGCTAAGAAGTAAATAATTCTACAGCATAAAATCTAAATAAAAATCTATAGCATTTTAGTTTACTAGAGGAGATGAAGAGAACCATGACACACTGATAATCACACATCTTGAACTGGGACATCCTGATAATCACACTGCTTGTATCGCTAGGACACCCTGATAATCATAACACATCTAACACCATGGCACCCTGATAATTACACTATATGTAGCACTGGTAACCCTGACAATCATCCCACATCTATCACCATGAGGACACACTACATGTAGTGCAGGGCATCCTGATAATCACACTACATGTAGCAGTGGAACACCCTGAGAACCATACTACTTGTAGTAGCAGGATACTTTGATAATCACAGCACATCTAGAGACATGACACCCTGATAATCACATTACATGTAGCAATGGGACACCCTGATAATCACACTACAAGTAAGTGCAGGACACTTTGATAATTACACCACATAGGATCATAGGAAGTTACAAGGCTAATGGCCCTAGAGCCCTTACAAGCCTAACCAAGATCTACCATTATTTCCATGATCAGCACCTAATGCCCGTGTCCAAGTGGGACACAAGTGGAACCTCCAGGGTAAATTTACAGGTGCCCATCCAATTATCCAGATTGCATTTGAAGAGGGCCAATGAAGTGCTCTGTTTGACATGAAGTGGGAGTCTGTTCCAAAGGTGTGGTAACCTCTGGGAGACAAATCAGTCTCTCCAGCAGGTTCTATTAGTATCACATACTAGGATAAGGTCTTTAGCGTGAGTAACCCATGTACCATTTGACTTGCAAATATGAAGCATTTCCTGTAAAGCAGGGTTCAAGACCGCCTTAAATGCAAGGCAAAGATCACCTCTGAGTAGTCTGTATGAAAGAGAATAAAGTAACAGTGATTTCAGATGATCCACATAGGACAGATGGTGAAGACCTTAAATTTTCCTTGTGAGGAACCTTTGTGGTTTCTCCAGTTGCTGCAGGTGCTTGGAAAGGTACATACCAAAAGGGGCACTGTACTAATTTATTGGCCTAATGAGGGAAGCATACAGGGATGTTAGAACGTCTTTGTTTCTGGATAAAATGCCCTTACGTATGAGATGAGCAATACAGAATGCCCTTCTTATCACTGTGGAGACATGGTGATCAAAGGTAAGATTGCTGCCAATCTGTGTGAGCAGGTCTCTCACCACTGAGTGTGTACTTATGCTGTTGCTATTGATGCAGTAGTTAGCAGCAACATTACTCTTAAGGAAAGGGATAATAATACAATTTTTGCATTGAGTTAAAGGCAATGAATTTGGCACCACTCATTTGTTTGTGTAAGACCCTCTTGCAGGATGTTGACATAATTTGGAGATTCTATGATCTAGCACCATGACACCCCTATAATTGCACTACATGTATAACTAGGGCACCCTGATAATCATACCTCACATATCATCAGAGCACCCTAATAATCACACTACATATAGCACCAGGACACCCTGATAATCATAGCACAGCTAACACCGTGGCACCCTGATAATTACACTACATGTAGCACTGGAAACCCCAATAATCACACTACATGAATCACTGAGACACTCTGATAATCACACTACATGTAGCAGCAGGACATTTTGATAATTTCACTACATGTAGCACTAGGACACCCTTATAATCACCCTGCAGGTAGCACTAGAACACCCCGATAATCACACTACACATAATAACCATGTCACATAATTATTGCCGTGTACATAGCACCAGGATACCCTGATAATCACACTACATGTAGTACCAGGACACCCTGGTAATCACACTATGTGTAACAACCATGTCACCCAATAATCACATTACATGTGTCACCTGGATGATGTGATAATCACACTACATGTAGCACCAGAACACCCAGATAATCATACCACATGTAACACCATGATACCCTAACATT
>NC_056747.1:421516469-421568969 GCF_019279795.1 Protopterus annectens | reverse complement strand
CATAACTGAAAAAATCCTTATGATTGTCTTTGGTGTCCTGTGCAATTTTTCTCTAGAAGCTGGCCTTGGAGGATTTTATGAGGAATTGTAATTTTTTGCTAGTACTGATCAGAGATGCCTTCCCTATTAGGGATTTTGCTCTATCATGTAGTAGCTTCCTCCTTCTGTTGTACAGTTTATTTATGGCAGGGGTCCACCAGACTGGACGCCTGCCTTTGGATGATTGGGTCTTGGTTTTGTTTGGGATAGCATGATCCATGCATTCCTGGAGATGTCCGTAGAATGCATTTATATAGGATTCTGCAGTTTGGGCTGTAGTTTCCACTGGCCCTGGGGCCTTGAAGGATTCCACTTCTGTTTTGAGAAGTGAGAAGTTCGCTTTTGAGAAGTTTTTCACTGTGGTTTTCTGGGCTGGGGGTGGGGTCGGGATGTGGACATCCAGTGAAATTAATTTATGGTCTGATCTTACCAATGAGGGATATACTTCTGGTGTGGAGCATAGAGTCCCCATGTTGGTAATGATCAGGTCTAGTATGTTGTCCCCTCTTGTGGGAGTGGTGACTAGTTGTTCCATAGCATTTGAGTTTATAATTTCCAGGAATCTTTGGGCTAAGGTGCTGGGGCTTGAGTAGTGCTTCCAGTCAATGTTTGGGTAGTTGAAGTCACCCAATATAATGGTGTTCGGAGAGATCTTCATGTTCTCCAATGTTTTCAGGAAAGCCGAATGGGATTCCTGACTTTGAGAGGGTGGTCTGTAGGATGCTATAAACTGAAAAGCAGTCTTGCCCACTGTTAGTTGCACATGGATGGTCTCCGATACGTGCAATGCCACTAACCTGGAGGTGTGGATATCCTTGATAAATATGGAAACTCCCCTCCTTTTGTGGTTCGGTCCGGGTTATGGGGCGAAAAGCATGATGTGAGGTATAGCCTGGTAGTGCTGGGGTGCTCTCTGGAGCCTTGAACCAGGTTTCTGTCACTGCACAGATATCGATGTTCTCCATACTGAGGAGAGCTTCGAGTGCGTGCATCTTGAGGTTAAGACTTCTGGCGTTTAGCAGCATTACCCTTAGTTTCTTGTTCCTTGTGCTGTCTATGGGGTGGGTTTGACTTTTGAGCCTTGCCTAAAAAGGCACTATGGGGTGGCAAGAGCCTTTGCCAATATCCGAAAGCCCAGTGGTGACAGGTGCAAGCCGTCCCTAGCGAAGCAACGTGGCTTGTCAAGCATGTCATCCCAGGCTGACAGACACTGGATCCCCTTTGAATGACACCAAAATTTTAGCCAATTGTTAAAATCGATCATTTTGTCTTTGTACTGTGGCATCATTCTAGGTGAGGGTAAGATGCTGCTCAAGGTCAGGGTCATACCAGCCTGGGCTACATGATCAGAGAGCTTCTCTATGTCTCTTTTCATGTAGTCCAGTGAGGTACATCTCAGGTCATTCACACCAGCATGTACAATGACTGAGTCATATTTGTATTTGCTTTGGAGTGACCTGAGTGCTTGCGTTATGTGGCGGATCCTAGTATATATATATATATATATATATATATATATATATATATATATATATATATATATATATATATATATATATATATATATATATATATATATAGATAGATATATAGATAGATAGATATATATATAAAGTCACAAACAACTGCGGTAGTGGTGCTGCGGTAGCGTTGTTGCCTCACAGTAAGACGTTGTCCTGTTCGATTCTCAGCTAAAGCGTCTTCTGTGTGGAGACATGCGTGAATGGGCGTACCTTCGTTGAAGGTTGTGCGTCAGGGTTGGCAACTCGGCACATAAAAATCTACTGCCAATCATTAGTGGACCGGAGTTCCGCTGTGGTGACCCCTAACCAGGAAAAGCCAAAAGACACAACAACAACAACATAAAGTCACAAACAAATAAATCCAGCACTCACAATTTTCACCATTTTGATGACTGATTATGCCAGTGGGTGAAACCAGTTTGCAGAGTTTGTTACAGTCAGACTACCACTTTGGATTGTAGAGTTTGTTACTGCCAGACCATTAATTTGGATTATTGCAGAGCTTGTTACAACCAAACTGCTAGGCCTGCTGAATTTGTTACAGCCTGCTGACTTGCAGAGTTTGTTACAGCCAGACTATCACCTTGGACTATTGCAGAGTTTGTTACAGCCAGACTATCAAGCCTGCAGCATTTGTTACAGCTTGCTGAGATTGTTATGGAATAAAAAACACTATTTAGGATTATTTGAGCTTCACTCGTTCTTTATTTGCTGTGGATACCACTCTGCGGGGTCTGCTTATATCATGAAAATAGCAAAAATTGTGAGTGCTTGATTTATTTGTTTGTGACTTTTATGTCTATTTCTCTGCACTTATTTGGTCGTACACCTATTACTGTTGTTGGTATATATATATATATATATATATACATATATATATATATATATATATATATATATATATATATATATATATATTGGTATATATAATTTTTTTTTCAACCATGTGTGGTCAATATAGTGTATGATAATTTAATGAATCAGTGATATAGTGATATATAATCATAGCTATATAAATAGATGTAGATATCACTGGGTCAACCAAGCAAAATATTGTACCTCACCCGATCAAGCACAAATGCTAGAAAACAAAACTATTAAAAAATCTTAAACATTTTTTTTTTGCAAGTGCCAAGCTCTCCTAACCCCCCCCCCCCATGCTCCCTACTAATTATATATACCAGCACCAGGGTCACACTACAGGGCACATTCTCCAGTCCCCACCATATTGCAATCTCACAGAGAAAAAAAAAAAGCTAGTATGTGCAGTTAGCTGATTTTTTTCATCACACACACACCATCCTTTTCCCTGTTTGAAAAAAATAAAGTTTTGGCCAAAAGAACATAAGCCATAGATATACTAGGTGATAAGTAGATATAGATAAACAGGTAGCTAGATACATACATATATACATACATACATAGATATAGATATAGCAACATAGTGGCTCCATCTGGAGCACAGAAGAGTTTTACACTAATACTAATACAGGGAAGAGCAGATCTTTTACTGAAAGTAAAGGATTGTTCCCAGGTAGGTGGGAAGGGCTGCATGGAAACTAGGGTGGAGCTATCTGAATTCAGAGTACACAGTGCTTGCATGCTGCTGAAAAATGGAAGAATCCTGAGGAAGAGTGTTGGAAAAAGGCCCCAAGGGCTGAGGAGGAATCCTATTAAATGGAAGGTATTTCTAAACGCTGAGTTGGAGGAATTGTTATCCTGTGTTTGAGGAGCTGTTCTCCTATATGAGTAAATTGAATCACCTATGTGACCAGTTCAACTGAAAATTGGTGGGACTAGAGCTAACTTTGTTTTCTGTAATTTTTTAACTGTTTTTTGCAAAAGCCATGGGGTAATGTGTTGAAAAGCAACCTACACCATAACAATTCCTGCATTTAATATCATAGGATCATAGGAGGTTACTAGGCTATTGGCCCTGAGGCCCTTATAAGCCTAGCCAACAGTTTAGCCTATGGGTATTGTACACAATAATGGGCCTTATAAGGGAAGAATACAGGGATGTTATGACCTCCTTGCCCTGGATGAGATACCCTTACTAATGAGGTGGGCCATGTAGAAGGCTTTCCGTACAACGGAAACAACATGGTGGTCAAAAGTCAGGTTGCTCTCAACCTGGGTGCCCAGATCCCTCACGACTGATTGCGTGCTTAGGATGTTATTATATAATGTGATAATTTGCAGAGACGTCACTCTCCCCAAAGGGGATGATGATGCATTTTTTGGTATTCAGCAGACTCTTTGCTTCCTTGAAGAATTATACACAAGATATTTGTATGATGATTAATGTTGTTCACCAAGCTGAAGAAAAGTATGTTTTATTTTGTCCCTGTAAATAAACCTGGACTGTGAAATCTATTAAGCTGACTTTCAGAGTCTTTCTACTGCATAATGAACAAAGTTACTAGATAGGTGATGTTTGGCAGGCAACAAAATACTGTTTTCTGTAAAATGGTAGATTGATTCTTTGCTAACTGCACTCTAAATTAACAATTTCCCTACAGTATTTCTCCATCTAAGAATGGAGTCCCCTACCACATCTACTGCCTAATGACATACTTACTGACTGCAGACACTGAGAAATAATTTAGTTTATTTTTCTCCCTGAATGACTCCTGTACAGGAAACTAACAAGTCTTTTTTTTTGTATTACCCTTGTGCTAATACAGGAATTTGCAGCAGTAAAAGGGTTGCTGTAAAGAGTGATACAAATTGTGTGCCTGTGCCCATCCACAAATCCAAGCTGGGAACACGATTCTGGTGTCAAGGGAAAAGTGTTTTTTTTTTGTTAAAAATAGGCCTGTACCTCTGTGTGAACTGCAGCTTCCTCTTTTGTTGTCCGCAAATGAAAAACTTACTCAAGACTTTGGTAAAAGCTATCACAGTTCTCCAGAAAAAAATGGCCGTGATGGATGAACACATACTAAACCTGCAACAACAGTTCAACATCCTAGTAAATCAACAGGCTACTGGCTCGAGGAAATGGCATCCAACTGAAAAAGCTCAGACTGAAGCAAAAGATGTGTGACTAGAGAAAACTGGTCTCATGTGGAGTGCACGCACCAGAATTTTGTCTTCACTCCTTGGAAGCCAATATAGACCTGGAAAGTGCTGATGCACGTAATTATCAAAAAATAAACAAAAAAAATATTAATTAGGCCGGTTCTTCACCTGAGGTGAAGTGATTTCAAGTTTCAAGCTAGAACTTCATTAAAGGCAGGACAGATTACTTTGGTCAAAGAAGTCTGATTCAGTATATACTTTAAAGATATGGTTAGATACTGAAGTAAATTATGCAAGAAGTCTGATTCAGTAAATATTTTAAAGACATGGTTAGAACCAGATGTAAATTATGCAAGAATGTTTTTAGAAATACTGACTGTGGATACATTTAAAATGGCAATCCCTACTTACATATGAAAGTGGGTGTCTCAGTGACTCCCTGAATCTTCTGAAGAGTTAGTTGTTTCAGAAGAATGTTTGTTACATGCTAGTAACTTTGTTCAGTATGCAATAGAAAAACTCTGAAAGCCAGTTTGATAGATTTCATAAATCAAGTTTATTTACAGGGACAAAATCCAGCCAGAAAAGTATTAGACCAACACGTTTTTTAAAAAATGGTCACAGGCTGTAATAATAACATCACTCACTGACAGATTTGTCCCTTACTGTAGCTGGAGAGCAGGTTAATGAATGGAAATAATTTATCCTGCCAAGGCATACTAGTACCACTTGCAAATAAATTGAAAATTAGCTTATTTGTTTAGGAGCTTTACTAGACAGTTGAATCAACATGGCTGCAGATGTATTACTGCATCTCATGTGCTGCTTGAAGGATCATGGTTTTTCAGGTAACAGGGAGATCTGTGCCCAGCTGGTGGGGTGGGGGGCACAATTATACAACACCTCTTCAAAAGTATAAACTTGTGAAAATGTTCATTTTAAATAGCTTCAAATTAAATTAAAAAAAAATATGGTTAACAGAATGAGCTACTCAGTGCCCTCATATATGGTAAAGGCCAAGTGTGCAGGCAAATGGCAAGTAACTCTCAGATACACAAGTGAATCAGACATGTTAGCAACAATAACATTACTAGAATCTGATCATAATTTATGAGGATAAAGGAAACTGTGTGTCACAACTTTTTAAAGTTACTGATACATATTCGCAGAACTTAGCAATCATGCTTGTGCATCAATAATTCATTAAGAAAACATTTTATTGTTGGCGTGAATGATGGGGCTAGCAGTACTAATGAGGCCCCAACTAACACAGTGTTCTGGACAGCAGCCTAGGGAGCCTTGTGTTAGATTCGACTCTGAATGTAATATGATGAATAATGTTCTTATTTCGCTATTTTCTTCTAGTAGTTGTTACCATCATGAAGTAGTTAAGTACAATCTGCAGTACAACTAACAACCTGGGAATAAGGTGAGACCAAGGACTGGATTCACAGACAAGCTGCACAGTACACAGCATGCACTTGTGCAGGAAAAGGCAGTGTGCAGTTAGCTAGGTGCAGACTGCCTGCAATTCATAAACTAACATTGTATTACACTGCACATGCTGAAGTGTGCAGCATAAGAAATATGTGAATGACCATGTAATAAAATGCACTTGTAAATGGATTAGGAAATGACATCCTAAGGATATACAAATTGTTGTGATATGAGCATAAGCTCAGGTCAGAGTCTTATGTTGAGGAAATTGTGCAGTACACGTGTCTGGCTATAAAAGGGTACATCGTGATGGAAATATCAGAGCTCTGGACAGAGTGAATGCTAGCAGTAGCAGCATTGGTCATACAGTAGCATACATTCACCATTAGTAATGCGGCCTACAACCAGTGTGTGCTAGGTGGCATTTGCCACCAGTAGAAAAACTACCACCAGTGGGTGTCACATTACAGCTTCTCCAATCAGGAGATTATTGATCAATTTAGAGTAGATCAGGACATTGACAGGCCCTGTTTGGCATATGCTGCCCATACACAGAGTGCATAGCAATGTGTGACCTTCCCACTCCTGTGAAGACCAAGGTATGTATAGCTCTTTCTATTCTGGCTAGAGGGACCTTTCAGAGATGAACAGGTGCCACAGTGAGTATTTCAAAGGTCTCCACTTTCAAAATCAGCAACAGATTCCTTAGCACAATGCTTCTACATGTGCATGAGCATATATCACTTCCTAGCACGCCGTATGAGTGTTAACATCATGTGTGCCTTCTATAACATCATTTGCCTCCTGGATATACTGGATACCATATGTAGATCAATATATGTGTATATACCTTTAAGAAGCTATTCAAGGGCTTGCACAAGTGCATAAATACTGAGCACGTGTGAGCCTGACTGCCATTTTGTAGTAAGCAGTTGAGATGTAAGCATGTATGTATGTGAGGTCTGTCTGTTCATAGGTTCATAGGTTCATAGGTAGGTACTAGGCTATCGGCCCAAGGGCCTACATAAGCCTAGCCAGCAAGGTTCCATAGCTTATGCCACCCAAGAAAGTTATTTTCCAGTGCCACTGTCCAGCAGAGACACAGAAGTGATCCCCGAGGTGTATTACCTATTAACTAGTTTGTTCATATTTTAAGATGTTACTATCCATCCTGATGTGTTTCTATGTATTAAAGTATTTAAATGAAAAGCCCAGCCTTCTTGTTAGACATGTTAGAGATGAATGAGCAACACCATAGATTGCACACATGTAGCCATAAAAGCCACATCTGAATGACATGCACAAAGGTTTGTGAACAGAAAGGCCTACTATTCCATAAGCTGCAAGGTGGTGTGTGACACATGTAGGATCTTAAGCAACATGTCTGCACACAGCACATAGACAGATCAGATAATTAGCACACATATATATATATATATATATATATATATATATATATATATATATATATATATATATATAAAAAATGGCACCCATGTCAGATACATCACCACAGGGCCATATAAGTAGAATGTGCAGTCACTATGGCTAACATTAAGGTATACAGTTACATCTATAGTTTGCACAAATGTATTAACCCCCTACATATTGACACACTGTTGCTGATGATGCTGGATAGCTGCTAGATCCTTGGTTTATGATGCCAATACAAAGCCCACACAGCATGGCCAATGTCTTGTAACACTGCACACTTACAACTACAGAATATCGCAGCGAGTGTGTTCAGTTTGTTCAAAGCCCACTTCCGCTGCCCTGCTATGTCAGGGGGCTACTCACTCCAGTATGACCCTTACACATCATACATGATCTTTCTAGGCTGTTGCTTGATTAATTATATGCTGATGAGGAAACAGGTAGGGCAGTCATGGGATACTGTTAAGGAAAGAATATATACACAGATGACCAACAGAGATGGGCCAGCAACACCGACATTCGATGAAACTGAGTTGCAACAGCAGCAACCAGCAGCAAACAACACCTTCCTAGAAATCAATGGGCATATTTCATGCAGCACAGGTAAAGCAGTGATATCAAGTCCAGAACTATGGGCCCTGATGAGCAAACAACGAGAATGCAGTGTCACATAAAAAAAGCATGATGTATGCAATGTTAATATCAGGTTACTGATCAGTGCATGGTTTGGCCATAATGTGCATCAGACATTTCCACATATACCACATAGGGTGGAGGGAGATGTGAGTCACAGTCATCATTATGTGTAAAGGTGACTAGGGACATTCCTATAGTCAGTGCCATCACAGAGACAAATAATGTGATTGCATACTTCTGCACATCTATTACAAAAGGCTACAATATCCATCACAGGGACATGATTTGCATCTGCATCCCTCCACCAAAGGATTGGAGCACTGTGCACCCTGCTGTGCCCTGGTGTCACCCCCCATCCCCCATACAGGCATGCCCATCCTCCCCTGCCAGCTTCATTAGCCACCCAAACCACTAGTATATAGTCTGGGTTTTCCTCCTGTACACACACTGTCAGGATGCAGTCACTTAAGACAAGCTTCTCAGTTTGTCTCCTCACTACAGATGTAGAGGATAGATTTGCTCAGCAGGCACCTCAACAGCTACTTGCCCCTACTGAGTTTAGTACTGAAGAGAGTAAGGACAATGAAGCTGGACCTAGCTCATCAGCAGGGGTCCTGGATCCCCACTGGCAGACAGTCCAGTGCCACTACCTGAGGAGGTCAAGCCACAGGTGAAGCAGATGGTGGAGGCTGCAGTCAAGAGAACACTGTGTAGGTATACAGACCAGATGGAGAGGTTCCTGGAGCTGATAGCAGATTCATTCACTTGGCTAGCCCCAAATATTGCAGTGACAGAGGATGTGGCCCATATCACTGGCCAACCTGATCCATCTCCTGGTGATAGATCATACAATTATTCCTCTGGGTTGTAATGGAACATGACATGAAGCTTCTCAACCCTGCCCCACCTCCCTTCCTATTGTGTTACACCCTATAGTGTGTTGTCTAAACCTCCTCATCACCATCTATCCACCCTCTGCTTGGCTCTGTCCATCCCATGTCTCCCTATACTAGTGTGCATACATACATACATATTTGTTTGGACCGTTGTATGTGTGCCTGATTACCCCTGCACACTGACCTACCACCCTTAACCTTCTTTACCTTACAGTCTCCCCATTGTTCTCTCTCTCTTAATATAACTCCCCTACATTTCATCAAATGTCTGTTTGGTCAACAAATACTAGGAGTGTGCTTTATGTCAAATAGCCAAATGGTCAAAATGCCACAAGACTGTTTCTTTGAGACAGGAGTTTGGAGGGGTGTGAGTGTGTTTGTGCATGTGTTTGAGAATTAGGATTAGGGTCAGGGATAGATGTTATATGTTTGTATGTTAGCATGTGTATTTTAGGGTTAGGCTCAGGGTTGGTGAGGGGATAGATATAGTGTTGTTAGCGTGTGCTTCTGTACTCACATAAGTCTTGTGTAGTGGTAGTGTTATGGGAAGGATTTTTCTAAGATAAGATGTAGGGTTATGGTTGAGGGAAGGGGTGGTTCCACTCCCCCTGCCCACCTTAGCAATGGGTGCAAACCCTAAGCCTAACATTGCCCTTTCCCCAACTCTAATTCTACATCTTACTTTAAAAAAGACCTTCCCCTAACACTGCCATTATTCAGATGAATTTAAGGCAAGTGTTATGGGTGTTTTAGTGTGAAGTTTGGGAGGGTTTACTATCAAAATGAGAAAAGTCATTACAAAAATTAGGAACCTTGAACGGAAATTCCAAATTCCAAATTTCACTTAAGTGAAATGTCGGATCTGCTGAATGAATTCAGCAGATTCGACAACATTGCCAAACATAAAACGTGATGTCCACATAGGAGCTCAAGTAAGTTTAACTCCTACAGTTCACATCACGTCTTTGCAGGGGGCAAGCCCCCCTGCACCCCCTGCTAACTATATATTCCAACTCCAAGATCGCACTACCATGAGACATGGGATGAATGTTCCAATCTGCACTGTCCTGCAATCTCTAGCCCTTAGATCAACTTCATATCAGTGAATGCACAGTGGCATTCACTGATATGAACTACTGATGGTCAACAGCATGGCAATCGACTATCTGCCATCCAATACCCCGTCTGCAGAGCATCTGCAATTGGGATTTTGATAGTAAACCGATTGGGAGAGTAAATAGTTTTCCTTCTTGATCTTTTGTGGGTCAATCATTAGGACATTTGATAGTCTGTATGTTCAAACATATTAATGCCAGTATTTTCATTTGACATTAAGTACATTCATTCATAAAAAGTAGAATTTTATATATATATATATATATATATATATATATATATATATATATATATAAAGAAAAAAGAGGCCCTATCTTCACAGAAAAAGGTGCCTTTCATACTTCCATACTGCCTACTCCTATATTTTGTTTTCTGTGTATCCCCCTGCTTGCTAAATTCCCTTGTCCAAATTTCCAATCCACCCCTTTCCTCCCCATTTCAGCATCTGACAAATGCCCATAAATATACATATATAAATATATGGGCACCAATACACTGCAGTTCTGAATAGTAACTGTTTGCAGTGCTTTGTGTTACCTTGCTAAAACATGCACAAGCATGTACAGCAGTGCTACTGCATGCACTGCTTTAGTTTTTGGATGCTCAGATCAGTAAGCTCACATTTTCAGTTCACACAAGATCACATAATGAGGTGCTTGGCTACTCTATCCATATGTCTTACTCTGCCATGTTTGTATTTTTCTGCATGGCTGTCTTTATTTGTGTAGTTACTACACTGCCCATGGATGTACCATGAAGCCCATATGACTGCATAGCAGTGCCGAATGCCTTAGCTCACATATACGTAATGACTGCATGTATTGCTACAGAGTGCCACTCCACTGTAAACACCTAGTGCAGAAGTGAGGCACTTCTCCATGAATCCCAACCTAGAATATTTTATAAGCAAAAACACTAAAGAATGAAATCCCCTTTATGAAGTATAAGAAACCCTTTATTTTGAAGGACAGAAGACATCAGGCATATTATGGGTACTCTGATGCTAAATAAGTTGCTGAAGCTTTCTTCATCTCTTACGAGATAGGAATGATAATCATCTTATGCAAGATTTTCATCAGTTGTTAAAGTGGGTATTTCTTATATTTTACATATGCATGCTAACATTTGCTATGCCCAATTATGCACACATATGTGCTGCTTACAGTGAGAACTTTATGATTGATAGAAAGAGCCATGACTGAGGTGTCCAGTGTTGATAATGAGGTGTGTTATGTAATGCATACAAACCGTGTTCTATAAAAGGATTACTTAAAAAAAATAGCAATAATAATCTACACCTTAGAGCTAGAGTGTGAAATATCACATTCTTTATGTGCTAGTAATTTGCTGTAGTGAAAACAGAAGTGAACCAAAGCAGAGAAATGAGTACATGATTCTTCTGTGGAAAGCAGGCTACCAAACTGCAGTTCATGGTAGACCATGTCACCAAATAATCCCCATCCAAAACTGTGACATAACTGAAAAATCCCTATTTTTGTGATGCAAAGCCAACCATATCCCATGCAGGTAGGTGTTCAGCTGCACAACTAAACAGAACTGGGTCATGGTCAAATGAGGACCTATGCAGAGTAATGAACAGGAAATATATATATATATATATATATATATATATATTTATATATATATATATCATTGCTAGATACTGTTTCATTACTCTAGTTGCATGTTTACTGAATTACTTAACTGTAAACTACTTTTTCATACTGAGAGTTGTATTTTCTGTTTGTGAGTGCTCTATCCATGCTTTTCTGTGCATTTTTGATTTTTTGAGGTTTCTGTGCTCTAGTCAGGTATCATATAACTAATTTGTTTGCAGTTAAAAGCCTTTTCTAGAGTCTCCTTCTCCTTTATCTGTTTAAAACTTTCATTTAGTGCCTACAGCTGGTAGCTGTGATAGTTTCCCACCCCTCCTCCCTATTGTAGTCTTGTTCTTATACTTGGTGGCTTTGCAGTTGCCCACCTATACTGTATATTTGATCTGGGACACTCCTCCCAGTCTAGTGTCATTAGTTCATTCTACCTAACAAAGAGAGAACATTTGTGAAGGCCAACACACTTAGATTCTTACCCCTGAATTAACTTCTATTCCAGCTTTCTCCTTTTCCACTTTACTTAAAAAAAATAAATAAATTCTAAGCTTGTTTTCCCCCTTTCCTGTAACGAGTCTAGTCCAGATACAGATTTGCTGTATCCAGGACTGTTTGTAAGCTCCTGAGGCCCCAAGCCTTTTTTTTGCTGGAGGGAAGCCTTCTAGCTTATCAGTGGGAGTGGCAAGCACTAGGTAACCTATCTACCACATAAGGAGTGTTTTTTGGCCCAGAAATTGTAGTTATTGGCCATTTGGGCAGTTTTTCCATGTCTCTCAATTTTCTGATTTAAAAGCCCACATTTGCACTTGTTTTCCCCCCTTCCTGTAACTACAGTCCAGACACAGATTTGCTGTATCCAAGACTGTTTGTAAACTCCTGAGCCCTCCCAAGCCTTTCTGTGCTGGAGGGAAGCCTTCTAGCATATCAGTGGAAGTGGTAAGCACTAGGTAGCCTATCTACCACAAGAGGAGTGGCTTCTGGCCCAGATTTGTGGTTTATTTGCCTTTTGGGCAGTTTCTTCCATCTCTTTCAACTTTCTGGCTTAAAAGCCTGTGTTTGCACTTGTTTCCCCCTTTCCCGTAACTAGTCTAGTCCAGATACATATTTGCTGTGTCTAAGACTGTAAGCTTCTGAGCCCCACAAGCCTTTCTGTGTTGGAGGGAAGCCTTCTAGCTTATCAGTGGGAGTGGTAAGCACTAGGTAGCCTATCTACCACAAGAGGAGTGGTTGCTGGCCCAGAAATTGTAGTTTATCAGCCGTTTGGGCAGTTTTTCCATCTCTCTCAACTTTCCAGTTTAAAAGCCCACATTTGTTTCCTGCCTTTCCTGTAACTAGTCTATTCCAGATACAGACTTGCTGTATTCAGGACTGTTTGCAAGCTTCTGAGCAGTGCCAGACCCTGCTCTTCAATTTTTCCCTTAAATCTACTAGTTCTCTCCTCTCCTGCACTTATACTAGCTTATTAGTCTAGCACTTTACCAGACTTCTTCTAGCAAATTATTGTAGCACACAAGTGCTACCAACACTAAACATTCTACAAGGAAATAGCTCTAGTACTTATTATCAATGCTCACCCCGCCAGCCATGTCTAAAGGTCAGTTCCCTGTGCTTTGTCCTGTTAACCTGGTGAACTTGGGCATCCTGAGGCAATGTAGCAACTGCCACATGTACACAGACAACCCTCTCCTCTTACCTTCCAACACTCAGACTTGTGAGAGATGCACTTATAATATCCAAATTGGAAGCCACGCACTCTCCAGCCAAGACCGGAAGAGCTGGTCAGGAGGAGAAGGTCAACACTTGCACCACACCACATAGAACACATAGCCCTCCGGAACACATAATAGCACTGCCTTCACATAAAAACACAAACCACACACCCACCTTTGCAGAGGCTCTCAATAAAAATCTACCCAAGCAGCAGTGCCCTCCAAGGCAGAAATGCACTCCACCACCACAACACAACACTAATCACAAGACACATAAATCTCCTAAACAGAGTGCCACTCAACCAAAATGCAAAGGCAAAACAGCATGCCCAACATATTAGTCATAGGTGACTCGATAGTGAGGCACACTGATGTCCCACTCACTAGGTTGAATAAGGAGAAAGTAACAGTCAGTTGCCTGTCAGGTGCCAGGATCCAACACATAACGCATGTACTCAGGTCACTCAACAATAGGTACAAATATGACTCTGTCATTGTACATGTGGGTGTGAATGACCTGAGACGTACCTCCCTGGACTACATGAAAAGAGACATGGAGGAGCTCTTGGATTATGTAGCCCAGGTGGGTATGACCCTAGCCCCGAGCAGCATTCTACTATCACCAAGAATGATACCACAGTACAAGCAGAAAATGATTGATTTCAACAATTGGCTAAGTTTCTGGTGTCATTCTAAGGGGATCCAGTATCTGTCTGCCTGGGATGACATGATTGACAGACCTTGATGCTTTGCCAGAGATGGCCTGCATCTGTCACCCCTAGGCTTCCAGATACTGGCCAAGGCTCTTGCCACCCCTATAGTGCCTTTTTTAGGCAGTGTTCCAAAGACCAGATTACCACCGTAACAGCTACAAACAAATCCAATCTGAGATTCATGTTGTTCAACGCTAGGAGTCTAAATCTTAAAATGGAGAACATCGACATTTGTGCTGTAACAGAGACCTGGTTCAAGGCAGCAGAAAGCACCCCTGCACTACCGGGCTATAACTCATTCCACACCTTTCGGCCCCAGAACTTAGACCAAAGCTCCAGAGGTGGTGGTGTCTCCACTGGGTAAGACAGCGATTCAGGTCATAGCCTGCTATAGGTCCCCAACCATGTCCCAAGACTCGCACTCCATGTTCCTAAGCACCTGGAGAATATTAGGGTCCAACCTAACACTCTCTTACTAGGTGACTTCAACTACCCCTCCATAAACTGGGTAAACTACTCATGTACCAATACACTTGCCCAACGTTTCCTGGAGTTCATTAATTCCAGTGCCCTGGACCAGCTCGTTCCTACCCCCACTAGAGGTAGCAACATCCTTGACCTGGTCATTACTAACATGGGCAACTGTTGCTCTACACAAATAATCATCTCTTCCCAAGTTAGATCCGACCACAAACTAATCACCTTGGAAATCCACATCCCTCCCACCCCACACCCTCCAACAAAGGTAATCACCATAAAAACCTTCTCTAAAGCTAACTTTGGGATCCTAAAAACAGAGGCGGGTAACTTCACAGTACCCATGCAAATGTGAATAGTTGCATGACTGCAGAGCCATACACCAGTGTACTGTATGAACACGTACACCAATGCATGGATCTCGCCATACCCAACAGAATCAAGACACTCTCCTCCAAAAAAGGAAGCCAATATGGTGGTCCCCTTCCATAAACAAACTCTACAACAGAAGGAGGAAACTGATGCAGAATAAGGTAAAGTCCCAAGACTGGAAACCCCCCCCTATCCGCCTCAACAAAAAGTTGAGATCTCTCATCAAATCCTCATCAAATCCTCTAAAGCTAGGTATGAAAACAGAATTGCCACAGATAGTAAAGACAACCACAAGGCCTTCTTTAGTTATGTAAAGAATCTCCACGGCAATATCCAGACTTGCTCTGAGCTACTGCACAATGATACCTCCTATACTGAGCCTCCTACACTGGCTGACAGATTCAGTGCCAACTTTACCCCCCTCTTCCCTCCCAAAGGACAAATCACAATACCAGTAGATTGCCAAGCACCCACTATTACTGCTGCACAGGTTAAAACAGCACTGTCCAAGGCCAAGAATACAGCTTCTATGGGACCCGACAATATACCTGATTGTGTTCTACATGAAGTACAGAGTGAACTGGCACCTCACCTGTGTGCTCTGTTGAATCACAGCCTCAACTCAGGCTTTGTCCCTGCTGAATGGCGCAGTGCTTCAGTTATCCCTCTCCACAAAGGAGGAGCGACTACAGACCCTGGGAACTATCGCCCCATTAGCCTGACAAGTCGGATATGCAAAGCTATGGAACACATCATCATGGACCTAATAAACAAGGATATAGGGAATCTCCAAACTCTGGATCCCACACAGTTCGGTTTTGTGAAGGATAGATCATGCCTGCTCAACTTGGTCGACTTCTTTGAGTCGGTCACCAGAGCTGTGGATGAAGGCAAGGTGGTTCATACAGCACACCTTGATCTGGTCAAGGCTTTTGATACCATTCCCCACTCAGGAATCATAGAAAAACTCACTAAGCTTGGCATTAACCCCTATATCAGTAGGTAGGATGCAAACTGACTCACAGATAGAACCCACAGTGTGAAAGTAGCTGACTCCAAGTCAGACTGCCGATTAGTCACGAGTGGAGTCCCACAGGGTTCATTCTGGGTCCTCTCCTGTTTGATATCTACTTCTCTGTAGTCCAGACCAACACAAAGGGAATCTGGCTGACAAAGTTCTCAGATGATTGCAAGTTGGGAACTATTATTAATACCCCAAGTGATGTTGACATCCTACAGAATGGCCTCACTGTGACCAATGACTGGTGTCAGAACCATGGCCTTAATCGCAATGCCAAAAAATGTGTCGTCTTCCCCCTTGACAAAAACCCAGTTTCCATGAATTACCACAATGATGGTAGTCCACTGAACACAGAAGATGTTATAAGAGATCCGGGAACACAGGTTGACAGCAACCTCTCTTTTGATCACCACATTGCCACTGTGGTCAGAAAGTCTTCTATGTAGAAGAAAGAGGTCATTGCCTCCCTCTACTCTTACCTCATTAGGCCAATCATTGAGTACAATGCCCCATTTGGCATTACTTCATTGGACACCTGCAACAACTGGAGAGGCCACAAAAATACCTCACAAAGAGGATCCTGGGCCTTAAACACTTGTCCTATATGGACAGAGTCAAAAAACTCCAACTATTCTCTGTCTCATATCACCTACTTAGAGATGATCTCTGCTTGACTTACAAAGCCATGTCTGACCCAGCTCTGTTAGAAATGCTACATCTAAAGAAATCCCAGTCCCTCCGCACCACACACTCCAGAGACCTCATCCTCATTACCACAATCAACAAAACATGCTGGAGGGACAGGTTCATGACCCAAAGACTGCCCATGCTATGGAACAGACTTCCCATACATGTCAAGCAGAGCACCTCGCTGACCCTCTTCAAGAAAAATCTTCATGAGTGGATGGGAAACAGAAAATTCACCCTGGGGATAACACCAGTGGCTCTACTCGACAGAGGCACTGGGAACTAAGGTCGGGTGGCACTATGCCAGGGTAATCCTATGGCTAGGCTTGTAAAGGTCCCAGGGCCATTAGCCTAGTATACACCTATGAACCTATATATATATATATATATATATATATATATATATATATATATATATATATATATATATATATACATATATATCTCCAGTCTTGTAACTGTGCCCTTCAGTCCATAATTTAATACCAGTATCTTAATTCCTTGTATTAGCTTTCATACCCGTATAATTTTATCCAAGTGACCCTTATTACTGTGAATGTTTTAAACCTTATTCTGATTATACCATCTCACATTGTGTGTAATCTACAACCTCCAGTCATACCATAGATGCATTCGTTGTTTTAGTTAGGTATTAGGTGTAGTCATTTTATGAGTACATATCATTTACACTTTCTTTGAACTTTCATTTGTATTGATCATAGTTCTCCCCTGGAAAAGGCATTTATTAATTTATTATAATTATCTGGCTCAGGGTGTAACCTCCATTAAAGCAAGTGCTTCATTTGACCTGATTTGTCCCAGGGAGGCTGTATAAGCGTGAGATATCTGAGCTTGCCAAGCCGCTACACTCAAATTATTTCGTTAACATTAAATACTGGAATTTTGCTGCTATTTTATTTATTTTTTATTTATTTAATTATTTATTACATGCAACCACAGGCTGCAGTGTTGATTTATTTTAATTCAACAATGCAAACATATTAGTTTATTTTGTTCACGTAATCACCAGTATTACAAAGCTTCTAGTGATGAGGTAAAGGGCTGCTTAGTCCTTCAGAGTGAAAGGTACTGTGTAACTGTGGAGAAAGAAATGGACAATGAAGCAAAACACGTTAGTGTTTTTATTGATAGCCATGCATGACACGGGCCTGTAGAATTTGCACAAGCACTTTGTATGGCTTTCATTAGGACTTCAGATAAGCTGCATGGGTACCATACTGCTTTCTTAGACTGTGCAAGAGCCTAGGATGGGAAGGGAGACTTACTTGCAGCTTACTTTTCATGGCAGCCTGACATTGTACAGAGCTTTCGCATTTTATGTCCTGTTACTGTGGGTCCTGTATGAGGCTACAGATGCTTTCTATAAGCCTTCATCTGCACAATCCAGACAGTGGAAAGTTGCATTATCTAAAATGAGAGGCTGCATATAATCTGTGTCCCATAAATAAACAAAAAGAAACACCCAAAGCAGCCTAAGGTCGCTTAATACAATAAATATTCATAATGCTGTTTTTTATGGATAAGAGGGGTGGAGATTTTAATAATAGGATAGAACTTGCAGAAACCAAATGGATGATCAGGATGCAGGCAGATAAATTTCCAGGGATTAATGCTTCTGTACCTTTAAAATCATTATTGAAGACGCGCAGGTCACATCAATAATTAATGATGATTTTTTAATTGGTTGTTCTTAGTCATTTTTTATTATTTAAACTGTTTTAAACATTTTGTATTATTAGATCTGATGAAGCACTTATCCTGTTCTTTATATATGATAAATTTTTACATGGTGTAAGCTCTGGTGGTCGCTTGGAATATTTCTTCAGCAATCTGTGTTCCATGATGAGTGAAAGATATTGAATTCCAAACCAGCTGCTCTGTTATGTTCTGCTAAATGTGTTATTTACTTTTAGGCCCTCATTTCAGCCCTTAATACATCTAAAGTCTGTAGTAAACTGTGCTCTTTCCAGATCAATAATTTCCTGAACCTGCTGCTGATTTACTCACTGCACCTCCCACTGTTGTTGTTTTATAGTTAATTGAAATTTGATTGCCGATAATCTGATATATTTGGTTAATCATCCTTCATGTCCTTAGCAGTTACTCTTTATTTTCACAGCTGCAGCTGCTATGTTATCAATCACACTGCTATCTTATCAGCAATGTTATTACTGCAATATTTTTTTACTGCCATTATCAGTTTTTGCACGTTATATTGTTTCTCCTGCATAATCCTTTATCAGTGCTGATGTTATAATTGCTGTGGGTAACCTTGACCGCCACTGGGGCTCTGAAACCAACAACCAGTGTCAGTACACCTACTGCATTCCACCTGCTATCACAACAAATACTTTATATGCTCTAATATCATGGCATACATGATAAAGCAGTGTTTCTGAGTAAGTGCTTTTAATAACTGTTATGTGCAGCATATATTAAAACCACTATCTGATGATAATCCATTCAGCATCACATTAACAATTTCAAGAAATCCGCTCTCAGCTTCATTTATCTGAAGTCAGCGTCCATTTATCGATCTACAACCTTTTTTCCCATTTTTGCACATATTTTGTGCATAGTAATCACCTTGCCTTTAACGGCAGTAAATGAAACACCATGAGACTTGGTAGAAAATATATAAATTATGAGTATTTTAAATTATGATTATAAAAACAAATACTCAAATCCTAAAAAATTACACCATCATGAGGCATTTAGTGAAAATAACAGACAACAAATTAAACTTTAGAAATTACAAATGGCCACTAAGAAAAACAATTCACTGCTCCAAAAATAATTTTCACATGTGACTTTGTTATTTATTAATTTACTTAAAATGAAAAACAATAAAAAATGGCTTCCCAATAAATGCAGAACATGGACACCAAAGTTAGCACTTTCATTCACTTTAATGTTGTGAACTTCTTCAGAAAAACCTCAACATACCCCCATAACAACTTAAATACCAAAAAACTGTCACATGACATGTTTAGTCATTAATGACATCACTATATACTAATTAACATTTAAAAAAATCATTAAGAAAACATGGAAATAACTTTAAAATACAAATGTTTGATAAATTGAAACAATGTACTAATACATCCTATACACCAAATAATTCAGGTTAAACCCTTATTGTTTAAATTGCAAAAAGCATTTTAAACTAATAGTTTCATTTAAACCTGGTGCACTATCTGCAACCAGGTAAATCAGCCAAAATGCCTCTTTACATTCAAGAAAGGTATTACAATTACCTGAAAAACAATATTTTTTAACTTTGTCAGTAACAAAAATGAAAACTTCTTAAAATCTATACATACTGCAGCATGTCTTGCTAATGAATTGGTGAAATCCTTCTTTTTTGCAGCTAACTGATGTTCGTAAATCCTGCGCTTTAGACATCTAATAGTTTTTCCATTATAAAATCTTGGACATGATGAAGAAGTCCCAATATAAACCACAAATTCACTATTGCAAGTAAAATGTTGTTTAGCCCAAAATGTTCTGTTAATATGATCAAGTGTGACTGAAGATGAATTACTAACAAATCTACATTGTTTGCAACTCTTACAGTGAAATGTACCTTTAACTAATGGGCCATCTCCAAAATCACCTTTATTTTGTTTGTGCCCGTTTTCAAGTATACCCTTCATATTAATGATTTATTTATAAGTAAATCTAGGAAATGCCCCTGTAAGTGCAGCCAAATCTCTATTACCTAATAATACCTTCCAATTTTCTACTATAATATTCCTGATGAGCCACATTTCATTAACTATTGGCAAAGGAAAAGGACAGGAGTGATGGTTTTCACTAACCTCTTTGCCTGGCTGCATTTGACACCAAACTATGTGTATTAACTTGTAAAATAGGGCAAGCTACCCCATGTCTCAGTATTAAAACGTCCTGTTCTGTTTTCCTAAGCCATTTGTCATCATAACCTCTATGTACAAAGAGAGACCTCAAAAGGTTCACATCTTCAAAAAAGCCTTGTCATCTGACGTCAGACAGCTCAACCTAATGATTTGCCCTTTTCAACAGAGAGATGGTGGAAAGAGTAAGTAGTACCAAATTCCTCAGAGTTCATATCTCTGATGATCTCTCTTGGTCCAGGAGCACCTGCCACATAGTGAACAAAGCACACTAATGTCTCCACTTTTTAAGAAGACTCAAAAAGTGAAACTACCATTGTCAGCACTTTCCACCTTCTACAGAGCAACAATTGAAAGCATCCTAACATCCAGTTTTTCGGTATGGTATGAGAGCTGTTCGGTCACAGACAAGAAACCACTGCAAAGAACAGTGAGGATAACGGGCACTACTCTGCCCACAATACAGGATCTTTATAGACTGAGGAGCCTAAAGAGAGACACCAAAATACTAAATGATGCAACTCATCCTACAAACAGTCTGTTTATGAGCCTCTCATCAGGTAAAAGATACAGCAGTATTCGATGCAGGACAACTAGAGTCAAAGACAGTTTTATCTGAATGTGATCAGACTTTTTAACTCCAACATTAGGCATGATCATTGACAGGGGTTTTGGGGACTTCCCATTCACTGTGCGATATTATTCTATCTATTATTTATTAAGCCCAGCCAACCATTATAATTTATACTACTAACCCAGGTGCAATATTTTTTCTTCAGCTGCTACTGCTATGTGCTTGTTCACCATAATGTGGTACATGGTTCATGTGCAATACTCTTACTTGAACCTTGCTGTTAGATGTGTATTTTTAGTATCTTAAGTGTGTGTTTCTAGGAATATATGTAGCTGTATACTTAAGTGTAGAGTTGAATTGTAAGATGGTTTTAGTAGTATTATATGTTTTAAATTATGTCTTTCTATGTATGTGATTTCTTTTTTATCTGGACCATGATAAGCTGATTGCATGGAATCTCATTTAATCTGCACTTCTGTAGATCTAAATGACAATAAAGTTACTTCTGAATTTTTTGACTAGATTAACTACATAATGTCACACAACAACCCTTTCATAAACTCAAATAAAGGCTGACTGACTCTCATCTTCTTTTAAATACTAAAAATGTTGATATTCAAACACAATTCAGTTATAAAACAAAAGCAGGATGTTTGCATGATAGCACTGAACAACACACTGATAGACAAGGTAGACCCAGAGCCAGATGCAGCACAAGGTGATCTATGTCCCATGTTGGCTGGGGGGGGGGGGCCCGTAGTGGTTGAAGGGGCCTTTCTTCCCTAAAACATCTCCGGTAAATAAAAAAAGTAAAACTCAATCACCACCATTCGGACCATTGAGTATACCTAATAGCACAGCGAGCCCCAGAAACCTCAGTGTTAGGATGACTTCCGCAATTCAAGCCCCATTAGAAAGCCACAGGAGATTTTAGCCATCCATGAGGCAATGGATTTGGAGAAAACTGAGTGCACATGTACAGAGCTGCAGCCTAGCACCATACTTCTCAGCCCAAGAAGTGTGGTCACAGAGCAGCCAAGCTAGGTCAGAGCTGTGAGAAGATGCATCCAAGCCTGAGCAGAGCTGTGAATAGATGCATACCTCTCAGCACAAGGTGCATTCATGTGTGTGTGTGTGTGTGTGTGTGTGTGTGTGTGTGTGTGTGCTTGTATCTGTGTGAAATGTCCCACTTGGGGCACTGTCTAGCTAGAGTCAAACTCTGATCTTAATTATTGGAAAGCAAATGCCTTAGACCTCCACACCACAGTGTCAGTCATAGAGTTTCTTACTTGTGTTGCTCATTGTCAGTGGTGCAACCGGTAGCACACTTGCTTTAGGTGCTGAAGGTTCTCTTCTCACACCAGGTAGATTGAATGCTGACATGTACCATTTTTTTCTGGCTGCAAGGGTGGGCCCTGATCCATTACCCTGCCTAGGTCCCCATTTGACCACGATCTGTTTCTTGGTAGACCATTATAATCTATAAAGCATAATTATATTCAATATCCTGAAGTATGATAAGTATTAATTTGTGTTGAAAGTAAAACTAATTAGAAACTGAGCATGCAATACAAATACAAACCCTACCTGTCAGAATAAAGTCTAGCAGTCATTGTACATACATTATTACCATTCCTGTTATATTTATTTATTAACACTTTTTTACTGAAGTAGCCTGACTGGATCAGAAAAGTAACCCCATTTCAGCACAGAATTGTGAAGAAAAGCTCTGGACATCGGTATGAAAAAATCCAAAATATGCAAAAAGAAAAGAAAGTTACAATAACTTTCCTAGTAAGATAGCATAACAATACAAAGTAATCTTATGAACAAACAGTAGGGATGTAGGAGTTACAATTCATTGTAATGATAATTATCCACAATTCCATATACAAAGTAGATTCATAATAGGACCAGTTTTAAAAATGTCACATTCATATACAGTTTCATAGCAGTATATGCTTCCTTTACATAAAACTTTAAAATAAATGTAAAATATGCAGCATCAACAGTAATAGGCTTGTTGCAAAGCTACCATATTTGTTTTATTTATTTTATATTTGTTAACCGGGAAAATCCAACTGGACCAGGTCCATTTTCAGTGGATGCCCAGGGAGAAAAGCTCCACAAATTAGCACATAGTAAGTAGTTACTACAAAGAGAAATACATAGAGTAATATATAACAATTTTTTTACAATCACAGACATTCAAAAGGAAGTTGGCAGTTTACAGTTAAGTGGCATTGCAGAACTGAGATATAATTAGATAGTTACAAAATCAGCTGGAACTAATATGACTACAAACGCTATATTTGCATTGCAGTACATACAGTATGAACAGTTTACACTTACTGCTAATGTGAGTAGTGCAACAAGTAGAAACAAGAAGAACGTGGAAGGCAATTGTCATGTAATACAGGGGCAGATCCAGGTTTCCCAAAGATGTGGTTTGAGTAGTTTTCTGAATTGCGTGTTAGTAGTTGTAGAGGTTATATTACTAGAGAGTTTGTTCTATTTTTGGCTATGATATGGGAGTATAGCGATTTACCTGCAATATTGTTAGCAGTTGTAATACTGTGAGTTTTATTAGATGAGCACAGGGGGCGACTGGTAGAATAAGAGGTTAGTAGCTGCTTTAGGGCTGGAGTTTTTTCTGGGTAGTTAATAATGTTAAAGGCACAAGTGAGTTGTTGGTAAGTTAGTAAGTGAGGAAATTCTATTCATTGAATTTCTTATAGTACTTGACAGTGATGGGCTTTAATGGGCGAGTTGTTGGCAAATTTGGTTATCTTGTTATAACATCTCTGACTTGTTGAAATCTGTTTTTTTAATATGGGTTAGGATTGGCGCTGCATATGTGAGTGTTGATAAGAGGTGAGTTTGAGCTAAGGTAATTCTTGCTTTATCTGTGAGAAAGTTTTTGTGTCTATAGAGGGTTCCCATTTTTTTATGAACTTTCTGGATGGTTTGTGCTATGTGAATGTCAAAAGATAGGTTATTGTCTATTTCTATCCCTAGGAGTTTTGTATGGGTGAATGGAGAAATGATTGTGCCATTTCTGGATGAGATAGAGAAAGTTGAGGGGGTAGATTTTGTTTTATTGGAAGTAAACAAGAGTAATTTGGTTTTATTGGGGTTAAGAATGAGTTGTATGTCAGTGATCCAACTTTCAATAGCAGAGAATGACTCTTGTGCTACCTCTTGTAGGGTGGTAATAGACGGGGCTGCACAGATGAGTGTAGCAACATCTGCATACTGAATTATAGTGGCTTGTCTGGAGGAGCTGTGTAGATTGTTTGTAAAACTAGAGAAAAGTAGTGGGCCCAGTATTGAGCCTTGTGGTACTCCTATAAAGTTAGGAAGAGGTGGGGATAGTTCATTTTGCCATTGTAGAGCTTGTTGTCTATCTGATAAGTAGCGTTTAAACCAGGAGATATTGTGGGATGCAAAGGATAGAGAGTTAAGCGTATCTAGTAGTTTGGGGTGAGAGGCCATGTCAAATGCTTTTGAGAGGTCTAAAAAGATAGCAGACACAAAGTTATTGTTATTTCTGTGATGATTGACCTGATTGGTGAAGGAGAGAAAGGCAGTAGTTGTGCTATGGTGAGGACAGAAACCATGTTGAGTGGGGGAGAGAAGATTGTGTGAGTTCAGGAATTGCATTACTTGCAAGTGAATGCATTTCTCTAGGAGATTCAATAGGGGAAAAAGAATATCTATGGGCCGGTAGTTGGAAAAAATCATAAGATTTAACACCTTTATGAAGAGGTATAATGTAGGTCTCACCATTGCAAGACATTACACAAAAATAGCCAGCTATAACTTCATAATACAATAATACTACAGAAACATAGCAAATTCCCAGTCCTGATCTGTGTAGTTCAAATATATAACCCAATAAAACCCCAAAGTTCATTAAACCAGCATTAAATAAATACAATCAAATTATTTAATCAATACAGAGATTCATTGTGTTCAGTGTCTATAACTAAGTGGAATATTATTCCCTGATTTAACGGATCTGAAACAAATGCAAAACAATTCATAGCCAAAATAAAACACCTAACAAAAACTCAGCACTAAGCAAGTATAATATAAAATATAAGATAGCCTACCTATAGCTTATACATGTATGGTGTCTCATTATTCACATCTTGTTACGCACAATAAGAGCAGCTTACTGCACAAACTTACAAACTCCTTTTTTCCTGCCTTCTTTCCCTCTCTCTGTCTCAAGCTCTTCTTACCCTTATTGTCCGTACTTGTCCTTCCCTTTTCATACTCTTCTCTCTCCTTTTTCTATCCCACTTTTTTAATCTCGTTTTACAATACTTAAAAGGGTTTACTCAGTTTCATTGATTAAATATAGTTTTAGTCATCAAAGCAGTCATGTGTACTGCATCCATAACCCTACTGCAATCGTGTACAATTCTTTTCTAATTGTAATATCGCATTACATTGTATTACAGCATTTTTGATAGAATTGTTTGAAATTTGATTAACTGTATTATGACACTATTCTCTCAAGGTTCCACTGAAAAGGGGCTATGTTGAAATTAATCTGAATATCCCAGTGAACCAATGGAAATAGAAATTAAATGAAATAAAATGAGATAAATAAATAAACTTAAGCTTTATTTCATACAATTAAAATCAAGAGTACGTTCTAGAGTATCCAATGCCTTTACTGACAGAAGAACTTCCAAAGATAACAATCTGTAGATAAATCTTAAAAAGACTGAAAACAAACCCCAGTTAATTATATATACCAACACCGAGATCCAACAGCAGTGGGGCAAGGGCAAATTCCCAAATCTGGTTGTACTATGATCTTGTACACAAAGCAGCCAGCAGGCTGAAAACCAAGGGAACAAAAGCATTCTCTCTTACAGACTGTAACTATATATTGGTATACTTCACAAGAATGAAAAACCATATTACCGAAGACGAGAAGCCTGAGATGAGAACTCCGAAACTTCATTTGAAAGAATGCTCACATAGCCGACACATTTCCAACAGTAAGTAACCAGCTGGCCAACAAGGGGAAATTTACCCATTCCCCACTGCAGTGCGATTCTGGAGTTGGTATGTTTAGTTAAGGTGGTGAGGGGGTGTAGCCACCCACCTGGGTGGGTTTTGTATTTTCCTTCAGTTTTTGGCCCAGTGGTTACTTACCATTGGAAAAGTGTCAGCTATGTGGTCGTTCATTCAAATGAAGTTTCGGAGTTCTTGTCTTGGCCTACTCATCTTCGGTAATGTGGTCTTTCATTCTTGTGAAGTAGACCCATATAAATATATATATATATTTATAAATATAGTACACTGCTATATCTTTACATTTGTTTTTGATAGCATTTAATATCTTATAAGTTTGTTTGTAGTAGCATTTCATTCCAGACACTCATTTAAAGAGCTTTTACATTAGCAGGACTGGGATTATTCATCTAGTGGCAGTAGGCGTTTACCTTGTCTATCTGAGCTGGGAAACACACAAACAGGCCCTTAGTACTTTTTTGCACTTCTCTTATATACTGTGACTGTACTTTAGCAGTTTCAAAAAAACTGTACGGTCTGCTGCTGCTTTAAGTAATTAATTGCACTGTATTATATTGTATCTGTTAGTTTTAGTGCTGTTTTAGGTAGTTTGTGTTGTTACACTTGAGCTCCAGACTAGCTATTATACATTAAGAAGGTGTTTTTCTGCACCCTTGTGGCAGAAGTATGCTGATCTAAGCTGTCTGAGTTGAGGATTGCTAGTGGAAGGCTCATTCTGTGCTTTCCTGATTGGTAGGTAGCTTAAAAGTTGTTTCTCTTTGCTTGTATTAAAGCCACACATTTGTGCAGTGCTGCCCTTCATGCAGAGGCAATTAGCAGTGCCCTGTACAAACGCAAAAGCCTTGAAGCTCAGTTTTTCCCTGAACAGCTGACAGTGAAAACCTACCAAGCTTCCCTGCTGCTCCAGGAGCTTCTCAGTTGCACACTGAGCAGCACTGCTTTATTGTTCAACCTTAGTCTACACAAAGTATAGGCTCCTCTTGTAGTCTCGGCGTTACAAGCACAGTCCTGTCAAATTAACCCGTTTCCTTCCCTAATAAAACATACAATAAGAGCCTGCTATCATGGACAAGCAGGTTCCCATCATTTCTCTGGCCAGCCTGATAAACATGGGTATCCTGAGGTAATGCAGCAATTGTTTTGTGTGTACTGACAACCACTTACTCCTGAAACAAACAAATACTTTATGTAAGAGATGTAGTTACACTATGAAATTGGAGGCAAGACTCTTGCATAAGGAGAAATACAATGCCAAACAGGTTGTCAGCACACACACACACACACTTCCTACACTAAATTAGGATACGACACATAAACCCACATATGCAGAGGCACTCGTTAGTAACTTACTAAAAGATCAGAGGCCTCCCAAATGGAAGCCACTTACACACATAACAATGCAAAAAACAACCACAGCACATAATAACACATACACCAGTGTCTCAACAAATAAGTCCATAAGGCGTAACATCCAAAAACGTAATGTATTGGTCATAGGTGACTCCACTGTGAGACATGCAGATGTCTCATTCACCAGGCTGGATAAGGAGCAGATTACAGTTAGCTACCTGTCAGGTTCCAGGATCCGTCAAGTCACTCAAGTCACTCAACCAAAAGTACCAGTATGACTCTGTCATAGTCCATGTGGGGGTGAATGACTTGAGATGTACCTCAATGGACTATATAAAGAGAGACATGACTGAATTCTCAGATTATGTGTCACAGGCATAAGCTTAACCTTATACAGTATTCTACCTTATCCAAGTATGTTGCCACAATGCAAATAAAAAATGATTAACTTTAACAATTGGTCTAGCCTCTGGTGTCAGTCCAAAGGCATCCAATATCTGTCAGCCTGGGAAGACATGGTCGACAGGCCACGCTGCTTTGCCAGAGATGGTCTGCATCTGTCTCCTCTAGGCTTTGAAATATTGGGAAAGGCATTAGCCACCCCTATTTTGTCTTTTATTGCAATGTCAAAATAACCAAGCTCCCAACATAACAAAATCCTCTCTAAATAAACTCAAGGTACTGCTGCTTAATGCTAGGAGTCGAAACAAGAAACTGCAGTCCCTGGAAGCACTCGTCACTTTGGAAGATGCTGACAGCTGTGCAGTCACCAAGACATGATTCAAAGGTGCGTAATGCACGCTGGCCATGCAGGGCTACAATGCCTTCCATATGCTCAGACCACAAACTGAGTATGAAAGAACCAAAGGAGGAGGTGTATCTATCTTCATTAAGGATAAGTACACCTCTAGACTGGTCAAACAGTATGATTCTTTTGAACTACTTCATGTCCAATTAACTATAGGCAAAGCCCCCTACCACATCATAGCTAACTATAGGTCCCCCACCATGAAAAAGGAAAAGCATAACACATACTCAGAGTTACTGGAGTCGCTTGCCATACAGCCCAGCAGAAATTTCTTGTACAGTTTAATAAATGTTATGCATATGTAAAGGTAACACCTGGTAACACCGGTGATCTGTGTTCCTCATGTCAAAGGTTGTACGATTTGCTTACCATTATTAGCAGTAAATCTAGACTTACTGATGATGAAAGCACTTGCGGATTTGGCATGGCTTGGAGAACTGTTGTTTCATATATTAATGACTGGACTGCTGAGATAAACAATGTTAGGCAAAGAGCAAATAGAACACATTTAGGAAATGATGTCTATTGTCTGTAAAGATCATTTACCCCCTACGAAACAAGACAATGCCCCTGATAACTTTGGAATTCTGGATGCAAGTATTTAGCAATCTGTGGATTCAGACTGTGTAGAAGGAAACAAAAAAAGAAAGAAAGGAAGAAGTTCACTAGAAATAACAAGGAAAAAAAGAAACTGATAAATGTCTGTAAATTAAAGAGAATACATACTAAAAAGGACAATGCTTTGTTCTGTAATGCACAGATTACAGGGAATGATAACATTTTTCTATCAGAAAAACTTCAGTCTATAGGAAAAGGCATCACTGAAGAACATTACTGTAAGAAAAAAGAACAGAAAGACATATGTTGACTACATGGCTGATATGGATGTACAAAGGCAGCTGGATGAGAACTGTATCCCTGCAAATTTAATACGCAATGAAAACAGTGGCATTAATAAGATTAATAGTGATGAAGATCATTCCTTTGTAACAATTGATAGCGCTACTGTATTAGAAGTGGAAAGTTCTTTAGATGTGGTTGGAAAAGATATTCTTGTAATTAGAGATTCAATTACTAGAGGAACCTGATACTTGCATTTCCAGAGAAGATAATGAACATCGAATAGTGTTATGCTTGTTAGGAGCAAAAATAGTAGATGTGAGACAAGCCTTGGAACACCTTAATGTAAGGAAGTATGGATCTGTTTTTATTCATGTTGGTATAAATGATCTTATCCACAAGAACTCTCTGACTGTTAGTAGGGAACTTACAGCCTTCTTAGATTACACAGCTTGTACTGCTGTTAGGGCGTATTTTTTAGAAATCACATATAGAAAGCATAGTCAGATCACCGTGAATGAAACAATTTTTTGGATAAATACCTACATGGAAAAATATCCCATTTTAAAAAATGGAAATGTATAGCGCATCTAAGCCTAGTTTTGGGCACAAGTGTTCAGACAGGATGGCATACATTTGTCAAGATCAAAAAAGAGAATTTTTGCAGCAGATATTTTGCAATATTTGACAAACACTAAGCAGGATTTTTGCCAGGTTGAAAATTTAACAGTTCACAGATAGCAACATTTGATGCATCTCTGATGGTTGTTAATGCTTGGAGCATTAATAACAAAGTTTTTTTATTGGAAAAATTGCTACGTTTCCACAAGATTGATGTTGTCATTGCTTGTGAAACATCTTTAAAGAACAATGATTGGAAACCAGTTCTGTCAGGGTATAAATGTTTTTACTGTAACAGGCATTCACAAAAATCAGGTGGAGGTGTTATGATAGGGATTAAACATAGTTATGAGCCGTGATTATTACATGTTCAGTGATAATACCAATACTATAGACTGTGTAACTGTGACAATAAAGACAGCCCTGGAACATATAACAATTGTTGGAGTGTATAGATCACCAAAGTCAAGTGCTGATGACCTAGAGGAATTCATACATTTCTTGCATGAAACACATGAGGAAAGAATAATGCTAGCTGGGGACTTAAATTTACCAGAAATAGACTGGAATAATATTGATTCAACAACATCAGTAAGGAAATTATTCATGTGTGTTCAAGAACAACTGCTTCAGATTGTAAAAAAGCCTACCAGGAAACAGAACATACTAGACATTGTTTGGGTTCTTAAAGTAATTACTGTTATTTTCAAGTTGAGTTTTACCACCATTGATGTGCAGTGATCATGGAGTTATAAAGGTTAACTTGTTGCTAGATAATTCTACCAAACTGAAATCTAAACCAATGCACAGAAGGTTAATTACAGATTATATGCAAACAAAACAGTCACTATGTAAAACTAACTGGAGTGAAGTGTTCATTGGAAAAACTGCAGATGGAATGTGGAAAGTTTTGAAAGAGAAATTGTTTGAGTGCAAAAAAATCAAAAAAAAAATTTAACATTAGGATCTAGTCATACAACTTCTTCTTCTTCTTTCGGCTTTTTCCCAGTTGGGGGTCGCACCAGTGGATTACCAGTCCACTCATGATTGGCAGTGGAGTTTTGCAGTGTCGAGTTGCCAGCCTGGTGCCCAACCTTCCACAGAAGGCACACACATGCATACACTCGCACCTAGGGCCAATTTAGAGTGTCCAATCCACCTACCTACAGCATGTCTTTAGGATGTGGGAGGAAACCGGAGCACCCAGAGGAATCTCACACGACCACAGGGAAGACATACAGACTCCACACAGAAGGCACCCCAGCCGAGGATCAAACCGGGGAACCTCTTGCTGTGAGGCGACAATGCTAACTGCTGCACCACCATGGCAGCCCTAGTCATACAACTTCAGGGGGATATATTTCCTTAAGAACAAGATACCTGATTAAGGTGAGAGACAATATAAGAAATGAAGAAGTTAGACTACAATTCTGAAAACTGAAATAAACAAGTTGGGCAGAGAAATTAAGCACAGTGTGAGACAAGACCAAGAAAAATTTGTAGAAAATTTGTATAAAGATATTGAGCATAATATAGATACATAACATGTGGAAGGAGTAAAGACATACAAATTGATAAACTGTGTGTACATTCTAAAATTTATTTTCAGACACAACAGATTATAGATAAATTTACAAACTTTTATGCAAAACAGTACGGCTCCACAAATTGGGTGATAAGTTGTCTAAGTGACAGCAAGGTAAACTCAGATACTGAAATCAAATTAGATTATATTAAAAAAATAACTATGTAAACTGGATCCAAACAAAGCACAGGGAGGAGACATAATTAGTAATAATGACCTGAGAACATTTCAGCAAGAACTTACAGTACCATTAGGGGTCCAAATGGAGAGATGAGAAAAATCAGCAAAAGGAGAGAAGCACTGCTGGAATTGAATTCATCCTCAAGTCTTGGTGAGTACCTTTATGAGGTAGACCCTGTTTTTCACAAAATCTCACCAAGACAATACTGAGATATAGACTGTAATTTATATAGCATAGATCATGGACAGAAGTAGGTTAAAAATAAAGAAAAGAGCTTGGTGCACAAGTCCCAGATTAAAAAAAGTGACCAATCCTGGTAGGCGCACTGGTACCAGGACGGGAAGAAATGACTGTATAGAATCCTCACAACATGGAAATATTCCTACAATGGAGCTAGGCCAGGCCCAGGGGGAGAATGACCCCCCCCCCCCATTGTAGAAGGAAGTAGCAGTCCCCAAAAATCACAAAAAATGATAGGCCAAAAAAGAGCCATACAGACAATAGAGTGGACTGTTGAGGATAAGAAAGAAATTATGTAGTGTTACTATTATGTAAGAAGCACAGAATTACCAGATAAAAGATATGCAAAAAAATTAAGAGAGAAATTAGAGAAAAGAAAAATACTTCTACAAGAAAAACTGTCAGAAGCTTCAAATAAAAAGTTGTATTCATTAATATAACAGATCCATGAAAACACTATATAGACCAAGAAACCTTGTACTATTTGGAAAAAGAAGTGATTGAGGAAGTGCAAAAATGTAAAGAACAAAATTTAGAGATGTTTGAAGGGTATAAAAAAGAAATATGGACACGGGAAAGAAAGAGAGATCTGATATGGTGCAATATTTATGCAAAGGAGAAAGCCAAATTAATCAACACAAACAAAGCAGCCCCAAATATATTCAAAGAGAAATATAGGCAAAGGCATCCAGATATGGAAAATTTCACAATAAAAACTTAAGATCACAAAGAGGGAATGTAGAACAGAAGATTAGTCAAGTAGAAGTTAAAGAAAATAGAAGCTGAGTTATGGAACATTTGTGAAGTGAAGGATTCAGTGTAGAACATCTAATACAGGTCATATCACAGCATGATGGAACAACTAGTCCCCAAAGTAAGGAGAAACAAGAGGAGCAGGAGACATCTGAAGAAGAAATATGCACATGGGAAAGAAAGAGAGATTTAATATGGTGCAATAATTATGCAATGGTGAAAGCAAAACTAATAAATACAAAAAGAGCAGCACCAAAGATATTTGAAGAGAAATACAGGCAAAGACATCCGGATATGGAAAATCTTATAATACAAAAAAAAAAAAAGAAAACAAAGAGAAAAAGTAGAAAAGATGATTAGTAATGGAGAAGTTAAAGAAATAGAAACTGAGGTTATGGAGTATCTGCAAAGTGAAGGATTTAGTGTAGAAAATTTAACTCAGATAACAACACAACAGGATAGAGCAATGGACGCCCAACTTAAGGAGAAACCAGTGGAGCAGGAAGCATCTAATCAGTTGATATATGAAAATACTTTGGTGCCTTCCATAGGAAATCAGTACAAAAGTATAAAGGACAAATTATTATTCTAGGGATAACAATTCAAAGGGGGATATTCCAGGGTGACTCCCTGTCACCATTACTATTCTACCTTGCCCTTAACCCATTAAGCTGTCTGCTTAACAGATTATGTCATGGCTATAATTTGGCTCTCAGAAAGCTAAAAAGTGTAAAGATTTCTCATCTTCTCTTTGTCAATGATTTAAAACTGTATAGCTCATCAGATGAGGAACTCAAAGCACAAATGCACATAGTCAAAACTTTTTCAGACAATATAAGAATGCCATTTGGTCTTGATAAATGTGTAAAAGCAACATTTAAAGCAGGAAAGCTGAAGCACCAAGAAAAGATAAGTTTGGGACAAGAATGTGATATAAAAGAACTTGGGCAAGATGGCATGTATAAATATTTGGGACTTGATGAAGGATCAACAATAAAACATGAACAAATGCGAATAAAACTCAGTAAGGAATATTTTAGAAGACTTAAATTAATCCTGAAAACAGCATTGACATCTAGGAATAAAGTTCAAGATAAAAACCAAATTGCTCTTCCTGTCCTAACTTACAGTTTTGGAGTGACTGACTGGCCCCAAAAGGTGTTGGATAGATTAGACAGGAAAATAAGAAAGATGCTTCATGCTCATCAAATGATTTATAAAAATCGGTGTATACCAAGATTATATATTCCCCGTTCCGAAGGAGGTATGGGCCTCCTTGAAATTGATTACATGTACAGATCTGCAATCGTGGAACTGCACACATATCTGCTGGCCTCAAAAGACACAAACATAGTGAAAGTTTTGAAGCATGAGGAGAATAAATATAAAATGACTTCCCTTCTTAGTCTGGTAGAAGCATATTGGCATCAAGTGGGAATGGAAATCAAACCAGAAGTAAATAATCAGGCAGCAACTGAATGTGCCAAAAAAGAAAAGAAAGAATTAAAGGTGAAGGATCAGATGAGAAAGCAACAAATGTGGAAAATGCATAAATATAGTTGCAAGTATAGAAAACTCCTGGAACAACCTCATGTTGATCAGGATTGAATGCAGGAATGGTTAAGGAGAGGCAAATTCAAACCAAAAGATGAAAGGTTAATACTGACGGCCCAAGATAGCAGATGATGTACACGTTAATTTACAAAGTCCATGGAACATGTGGGCGAAACAGACAAACGTAGGTTTTGTAAAACAGTACTGGAATCAGTTGCACACCTTGTTGCTGGTTGTGACATACTAATGGTAGAATGACTGCATACTGAAAGGGATAATAATGTGGCAAGACTGTTGCTCTGGGGATTGTGCAAACATTATAATACTGAAGTAGTTGAAAAACACTGGAAACATGAGCCACAAAGCATCATAGAAAATGATGAAGTCTACATCACATGGGATCACCTATTACCAACAGTTCAAAAGATAGATGGGAGAAAACCAGATATAGTGTTCCATGAAAAGAAGACAAAAGTAGCATTGATCATTGAAATCACTACACCCAATGACTACAGTGTCTTCTGTACAGAGAGATACAAAGTCATAAAATATCAGGATTTGCGAGCAGAAATGAGAGCAATGTGGAAGAAAGATACCCAGACAGTTCCAATAGCAGTAGGAGCAACGGGTGTTATAAAAAAGAATATACCATGGTATTTAGATATGTTACTCATACATGTAACTCCATACAAATTGCAGAAGGAGTCATTACTGGGAACATTGCAGGTGCTGCAAAGAGCACTTCTGGCTGACATCAAATATTGAAACAATACTAATTTCATGAACTTTAGTCATACTTTGACATAGGAATGGGGTTGATTCCCATCATGGAATTAGAAACCCAAAATAATTTGGAGAAATTAAAAAGCAATACCTTTATATCTATTATTTTATCTTTATATCTATTATTTACTAGGTCATGTAAATATGGGGAGATTCCTCAAGATTGGAGACATGCACTTATTAAACCTGTCTTTAAGGGAAAAGGGAGTAGAATAAACCCATAGTCATACAGAGCCTTAAGTCTACTTTCATGTGATGAAAAAATAATGGAGAAGGCAATATTGGATAAGTTATTGTCAGAACTGGATAGGTTGGGACTTGGAACCATATATCAGCATGCATATGTTGAAAATATATCTATTACCACCTGTAACATGATGTTCTATAACAATATAATAACAGCTATGAATAAAAAAATTGTGCTGTGATGTAATTTATGCAGATTTAACTTCAGCATTTGACAGGGTCATACACAAAACACTGATCAATAAATTAGAACTAGGTATTGATGTACTCTTGATACAATAGATAGCTGCATGGCTTACACATTGGACATTGCAAGTATTATACAGCAACTGGACAGCTGAAACACTTGGTTACAGTCAGGGTATCCCACAGGGCTCTGTCCTAGGACCTTACTTGTTTAGATTGTATCTTTCAGACCTAACTTTTCCATCTGAGGTGTTCTACAGTCTAGATGCAGATGGCCTGAAAATGGGTAAGCTGCTACAGATAAGACATGTCTGCAAAAGAACTTGACTAAATTGACCATTTGGGTACAGGAGAATAATATGCTGATAGATACATCAAAAACTAAGCATATGAAATTTGGGAGACATAAATTGAAAGGTGAATATTTAATACAGCACACAGTGATTGAAACTGTAGATTCATTTAAGGACCTCAGTATATGGGTAGATCCAGCTTTGAGTTTTTTCTAATCATATCAACCAACTGGTTAATGATAGTTATAGAACTAACTATAGATTGTATAAAAAGATTTATAAAGTCTAGGAAATCAGCAGATGAAGTCACTGTTTGTTAGTTACATTAGACCCAAACGTGAGTATGGAATAACAATATGGAAGCCTTATAAGAAAACAAGCATAAGTAAACTGGAAAGAGTACCATGGAAATATACAAAGGGCATCCATGGATGTGAAAATTTAGGTTATTATGAAAGGCTAAACTATCTGAACTCATTCAGTGCCTCTTATAGATATCTAAGAGGAGATCTTATTCAGATATATAGGGTATTTAGAGACAACTACTTCTGGGAATGTTTGGGGTTAACAAAAAGTAGCAAAGAATCATCAGACAACCTATGTAGAAGATTCTATAGTAAGAGAAGTGTGTTCATTGGTTTTCTAAGAGAGCAGCTGATACATGGAACAGACTACCAAATTACATTAAAGCAAGTACTAGTTTAGATGTTTTTAAGAACAGCTAGGACAATTGTTATGCTTTGGTATATTGTCAGGCTAGAAGAGCATTAATGCCCATGCTTGAAATATTTGTATGTTTGCATGTATGTATGTATGTATGTATATCCTCCCTGGTAAGATTGAACTATAAATCAGTCTTGTTTGATGTAATTATAAGACCAGATAACCCATCAAGCTCAAAAATGCTTAAGAATTTTTCAAAGACAAATTACTTCCTAATAAGGGATGGTATAAGAGGTTTCAAAGCCCCTGCAAACCCAGATAACACAGATGTCTATGCAGAGGTGTGCACCAATTCTGTATAACCACTTAAGCAGTTGTACAGAATTGGTTGTACCTGACTGGATTAAAACCACATCTTGCCGAAAAAACAAGTCACCTGGTGGACCCCTAGCATAAACAGGCCATACAATACGAAAAAGAAACTAATGTCCAAGAACAAGAGGGAACTGGCTCAGCAGAGGAAGAAATCCCTCTAGTTTAAACAGACAAATTAGAGATCTTGTCAAGTCCTCCAGAGCTAATTATGAAATAAAAATAGCCTCTCTAATTAAGGATAATCACAAGGCATTCTTTGACTATGTCTGAAATCTAAAGGAAAATACCCAACTATGTGCTGAAATGGTTTTGGATTGCACCACCCATACTCAACCAGATGTAATAACCAACCTGCTAGCTGACAGGTTTGGAGCAAATTTCACCCTCCCATCCCCCTCCACTCACCCCCCCCCCCAAAGTATACCTGCCACCATTCTTCAGCCTATCTCAAGACAGCAGGTCATCTCATCGCTGTCCAAGACTATAAATACAGCATCAATGGGACATGACAACATCCCAGGTTACTTTTTAAACAACTTAAAACATGACCTAGCAGGCCCACTTGGATCCCTCCCTATTTAACTACAGCCTGCGAACTGGCTATTTTCCGGTGGAATAGAGGACAACAACAGTAGTCCATCATTACAAAGGAAGACCATAAACCAACCCTGGAAATTACAGGCTGATAAGCTTGACTAGCATCATCTGCAAGACCATGGAAAGAATAATTGTGTTCCTTATTAACAAGGACACAGGTAATATCCAAATTCTTGACCCAATCCAGTTCAGATTCGTTAAAGGTAGATCATGCCTGTTAAACATGGTTGACTTCTTCAAGAAAGTCACCAAGGCCCTGGACAAGGGAAAGACAG
Source organism: Protopterus annectens (assembly GCF_019279795.1). Classification (NCBI taxonomy): domain Eukaryota; kingdom Metazoa; phylum Chordata; order Ceratodontiformes; family Protopteridae; genus Protopterus; species Protopterus annectens. The sequence continues at coordinate 421,531,403 of NC_056747.1, read as the reverse complement.
TGCATACCACCTATCTTGACCTAGCCAAGGCATTTGACACAATCCCCGATTCAGTTATTACACAGAAACTCTCCCAACTGGGAATTAACCACTACATTACCAGATGGGTAGCCAACTGGCTCACAAACAGGACACATACTGTCGAAGTGGGTGATTTCACCTCTAGCAAAAGATGAGCCATCAGTGATGTACCACAGGATTCTGTGCTGGGCTGCTTATGCTTCGGAATTTATTTCTCATAAGTCCAGGCAAATTTATACAGCCTGTGGCTGAAAAAGTTCTCTGTCAGTTACAAACTGGGAGCAATTACTGATCCCACAGTGATGTTAATATACTGCAGGCAGGGTTAATGCAGACAAATGATTGGTGCCAAGCCATGGATTAAAACTAAATGCCAAAAGATGCATTATTATTCCCTCTGGGAAAGCTGACTTCCCTGTTAATTACATTATAGACAGCACCCCCCTAAGAATAGACTCAGTGGTACATGATCTGGGTACTCAGGTTGATAGCAATTTGAACTTTGACCATCATGTATCCACAGTAGTAAAGAAGTTCTTCTATATGGCACATCTTATAAGTAAAGGCATTGCATCTAGATCTATTTTAGTTATACTTCTATTATGCTTGGCCCTTATCAGACCAATAATTGAGTACAGTGCTCCCTTTTGCATGTACCTCACCAGACACCTGCAACAACTGGAGAGACCACAGAGGTATCTCATCAAGAAATTACACAGTACACAAAATAAGTCAACACAGAAAACCTGAAAGCCATGTCTCTGTATTCTGCCTCCTACAGCTTCCTAAGAGGTGACCTGTACCTGGCTTACAAGGCAGTCTCTGACCCAGTGCTGATGGAAATGCTATATATTTGTAAATCAAACTGCACAAGAGTTACTCACTCCAGGGATCTTAACTTAACTTCTGACATGAACAGTTTATGCTGAAGAGATAGATACATCTCCCAGAGACTGCCACTTCTCTGGAAAAAGCTTCCAGTTCATGTGAAACAGGGCCCATCCCTGACCATCTTCATATGCAGCCTAGATCAATGGATGGGTGACTGCAAATTCCCCCTGGGGTGGTGCCCATGTCCCTCCTGAACAGAGAAAATCAGTATTAACTACCATAGACCCTTACTACTGCAAACTTCACTCACCCAACCTATAACAATTGGGGCAGCTCAGGATGCCTTGAAGGCAGACAAATGAGGTACCAGAAGCACTAGTAAAGTCTCCTTTGCTACACTGTGGCTCCTGCTTGTGCTTTTTTTATGTTTTCATTTTGGATTCTCTAGGGTGATTAGCCTAGTAACCTTCTATGAACTTATGAACTGATAGAAAGAGAGAGACACACACACACAAACGCACACACGTATATATATCTATATTTATATATATATATATATATATATATATATATATATATATATATATATATATATATATATAAAATTATACTTCAATAGATAGATAGATATAAGTATAATTCCCCTGCATTTTTATCAACACAAACAACAATGGGGTAAGGGCACATTTCTACATCTTGCTGTACCATGATCTTGCATACAATGCAGCCCGCAGGCTGAAAAACAATGGGACAAGAGTGTTCTGTCTTACAGATTGCAGCCATAATGTTAATAATATATAAATAGAGAGCTATATACATATATATATATATATATATATATATATATATATATATATATATCTACACACACACACACACACACACACATATATATGTATAACAACCATACTATTAAATATGAAGAAAATACCTTATATGCGAAAATGACTTCGTAAATATCAAAAAATAAAAAGGAGAAATGGCATTGAAGTGAAACTGTTGTTAAGCGCTTTCATTCTGTAACTTTGTCAGAACTTCATCAGAACTAATACTGTAAAATAAAACTGTATAATAAGTAATATAACAAGTGCCACCACTTTGAAAGCTTCCTTTGAAAATAATGATCCACACTATTTATTAAGCCAACCCAGTCAAGGAAGTGATTGTGGCATGTTTAATTGTGGCAAATGTATAGTGTGCTCTGTAATGTACATAGGAAATGTATATAAATTTGTACACTAAATTGGCGGAATGTGGGTAGCAAGAATTGAATACAGGGAACTCTACTGGCAAATTTTTTTAGAGGCCAGTAGATTCCCTGGATTAAATGAAACTGTTTCCCTAGCTCCAGTTCTTAAATTAAGGGCAGCTAGGGTGTAACCAACATTTAAAACCTAGAAACAATATGTTTTCCATTTTTATTATATAATACAACAGCATTTTATGTTATTATTAGTTAATACAACATTAGTTATTAAAAAAAAAATTTAAAGACAAATTACTGATATCACCACAAGAGGAAGTTTTATTATGTGGTGAATGAAGTGTAGATTGTTTCATTTAGATAGAATTATATGTTTACATTTTATAAATTTTAAATATCGTTTTTTTGCTAGTAATAATGATTAGTTTATAATAGAGGTGTTATTTATTGTGTATAAATAAAATTAGAGAATTTTATATTATATTAATGAAATTTTAACATCACTAGAGCACAGAAGTTTAAATAATGTGATGTGATTTTATTGGTGGATTTTGAAATGGGTGTGTGTATAAAAGAAGACTGGTGTTTTGAATTTTTTACATCTGAAGAAGTTAGAGACGAAAATGTATTGTGGAACTTGTATCGTTAATGATATTTTGGAGAGCCTTTATTGTTGTAATAAATTTTTCCGGGAAGAGTTTGCCTGCTTTGTGCGTACTTTGGAAATCCATCAGAGTGCTGAGGATTTGGTTTTGGTTGTTAGCAGCACCCTTTTTTCTCTTTTTGTTAAATTTGTACACTGCAATTTCCTTACCTCTTTTAAATGGCATTTTAATTGCCATTCCTCCATGGTAGTTTACACAGAGGTCTGTAACAAGTGTCCTGCATTTTACATTGGGAAAACAATCAGAAGGCTTTCTGATCGAGTTAAGGAATGTTTGGCTGCTATTAGGAAAAAACTTGAAACCAACATGTTAGGATGGCACAGTATTAGATGTCGTGACTTTACTGGTTTCAAATTTCTAGTTTTAGAACAGATTGATCAGTTTTTTGGTGACTTTGACACTTTTCTGCAGCTAAAAGAACTCAGTTGGCAGTTACTTTTAAATGCTGAGATGGTTCCGGGGCTGAATGAGAACTTGAATCTCAAATGTGCATTACGCTGGTTTATATGAGCCTATTTGGACACGCCCCAATCTTTTTGATTAGCTACTGTATTTACAGCTGGTTGTTTCTAGATTGCTGATGGGCTAATTTCTGTTTTGATATGTTTCTATTGGGTATTGATGCTGCCAACCATTTTTAAACATTGTGCACTTGTTATATTGCTAATTACATGGTTTTACTTTACAGTATTAGTTCTGATGAAGTTCTGACAAAGTTACAGAATGAAAGCACTTAACAGTTTTGCCTCAGTGTCATTTCTCTTTTTTATTTTTTGATATTTACAAAGTCATTTTCGTTTTTTGTATATATATATATATATATATATATATATATATATATATATATAACAGAGAGATACAGACAAACATTGGACATCTCAAAGTTATGTTTAGTCAAAACAGTTAAGTGGGGTTTTGAAGGGGGTGAGAGTGTTTATGCATGTGTTTGGTTGTTAGGGTCAGAGATAGGTTAAAGGATAGATTTTCTGTGTTTGCATGCAAGTGTGTTTATTTTAGGCTTAGGGTTAGTCAGGCAAGGGGATAGATGCTATGTGTTTACATGTCATATTTAAGGGTTAGGGTCAGGTTTAGGTAAAGAGATAGATGTCACGTGTTTGTCTGCGAGTGTGTCTGTTTTAGGGTTAGAGTTGAGGTAAGGTAAGAGGATAGATGTAGTTTTTATAGTGTGTGTTGTTGTGTCATTGTGTGTCTGAGTATGTCTTGTGTAGTGGCAGTGTTACAGGAAGTTTTTTTTTTTTTTAATGTAAGGTGTAGAGTTAGTGTTGGGGGGAAGAGCAAGGTTAGGGTTAGCATGCATTACTAAGATGGTGCAGATGGTGGAGCTACTTCAGGGAAAGGAGTGTTGACTGCTTACTAATAACACCCCTTAAGGAAGTGAGGGATATAACAAGAGAGGTCAGCTCATTGCATGCCCCACTTCCACTGTTTAGCTGCTGCTGTCTGAGCATGTGAGGGAATCTATGACCATGTAGCAAAAAAAAAAAAAAAATCCCTCAAACCACTCCCTGATGGCTGCCTTAATGATGGCCCTTCTTGGCTAACTCCCACCGTCAGTGATGATGGAGTAAGTGGGTTAATTGACAGAGATGGGACTGATGGCCATCAGGCAGTAAGGGCAAAGAAATAAAAAAAAAGTCAGGTAGAATACTGAGATGGATCACAGAAGAAAACAAAAAGTTATCCTGCCCAGTTTGATGACATCCCCACAGACAGAACAGAGGCAGATCAGAGAGGAAAGGGGTGATAATGCGTACTCTTTAGTAATAGTCCATGAGAGGGTTTGTTGTAATGGTTAAGGTCTTTACCTCACAAGAAAAAAGAGAGATTATAACATCTTAATGCACACTATCTGGAAAAAGAAGGTAGAGAAGGACACTATACAAACTTTTAAGTTACAAATACATCATGCTGGATCATTGGTGAGATCTTTGGCTCAAAGCTGCAGCACTTGGGGGTCAGTCCTAATGTTTGGTAACTGTCAGTGTGGAGCTTTTATGTCATCATGTCTGTATGGGTTTTTTCTTGTAGGTCATGAGCAAACTTTGAAGGCGGAAGGTGGGCACCTCAGTGCACACAAAGTAATATATGATTTCACCTGTTTCACAGAAAGAGTGATAGGCAAGTGGACCAGATTTCCAGAAACATAGTAGGTTCAAAAAAGTAAGGTACTTCAAACATGAACAAGTCAGGCATAAAGCTGTTCTTAAGAGAGCTGTATGAGCTATATAAAAAAAAAAGAAATATAATGTTGAACAAACAGAATATACAGTTTATCCAAAAGCTAGGAAATTGGGCAGTTTAAGAAAGCTAAAATGTCTTTTATTTGCTGTCAGATTCAGAGCTTCTTATGGCCATTTAAATACAAAAGATATGCTGAGAACTAAAACAAGTGCAGCACACAAGTTATGTAAGCAAGCTGACTTCTGTCTTTCATAGGTACTCAAAAGTGATGTAGCAGCAGTAAAACACATGAAGCCTAAGGGAGTTAGATACAAGTGCCAGAAACAATCTTAGTGCTTTATCTTCTTCTTCCCATCTTCAAGGACTCTGTCAACAGCCATGAAATAAATGAGATGAGGCCTGCTGTTTATCTGCTGCTACATGTACATCAGGAAAACAGTGGCATGTGATTATAAATGTATAAATACATATGCGTGATGCAGTAATTTTCTCTTATTGCCCAACATTTTAGAGTTTTATGGAAACAACATTTGCTTATCAACAATTCTTCCCCTTGTAGGCACCTATCCTTGTAGTTAATGCAGTAATATAACTTTATGACAGCAGCTGAAAAAACAGAGAGGATTTACAGATGACAGCAATGAATACCCAGCCTAGATTTTGGCGCGAAGAAAAGGCGCAACTCTGAAGGGCCATATGATCCTGCAACAAGATAGTGATACAGCGTAACAGTTTGCTACTCACAACATAGACCTGTGTAGTAATCAAGTTACATTAGTACCGAAGGATTAACATGTTCTCCTGTTTATTTATTTCAGTTATTCATTTCATATGACTGAATTGTTGCTTAGTTACAACAGATAAGGGTTAAACACAAAGTCACAAAGCAGAGTTTATAGTAATATCTAACTCTCACATATTCCACCTGTAAAAAGTGTGCTGGAGTGTTTGCCTGTGGTGTATCTCTTTAGCTTTGTCATTTCTGTTGCATCATCCCTTGACTTCTGTTTGGATATATGGTATATGGTCATATATTTTGATTTCTGCTTCTACCTAGCTTCTTCTAAATTGTCTGTTATCCAGAAAACCGTCTTCACTCCACCTCCCTCCAACCTTAAATATGCATTTTTCACAAGGTTAGAGCTGGATTCCAGTGCAGACAGCCTGCATTATTTTTCTTTAAATGCCAGTTACACAGTTTGTGCTAAGACTGTCTTATGTCATTATCTAGTTTATGTTTTGTGGAATGATGCTAATAAAATTATAAAAGTCAGATCTGTTTTTGTCCATCTCCTGGATTTGCAGTTCTCAAAACAACATCGCAAACTTCTCAGGTTTATGTCTATTTATGACCATTAGAAACATAGACTTTAAAAGCACCTCGTGCCTGTATTTATCTGTACTGAATAAGATGCAGATTGCAGCAGATGCACACATGCATGCATGTAAGCGCGTGCACGCACACACACACACACACACACACACACACACACACACACACACACACACACACACACACACACACACAAACACGTGCGCGCGCACACACACACACACACACACTCAAATGTGTGCTGATTCCAATGCATTTGTGAATCTATAGTCAAATTTTGTTCTTACAGCTTCCTTAGTAATTTTGTTTTATATCCCTAACTTGGCTTCTGCAAACAATACTTCATCCCATTTTCCCTGCACCCTTTATCTTCATATTCTGTCTTCTTTCTCATTTCTGAAATGTTACTGTTTTGGATTTTGTTTATAAATGTAAGTTATGCAAAGGTTTCTGCTGTGCTCCCGTTTTCTTTCATATCCTCTGAATACAGCTGTAGTGTACACACCTGTCTGTTATTCTGCATTCCTCTGAATCACCTACACCTAGTTTATAACCATTTATGGTTGGGGTCTCCGCAACTGTCACAGAGTTCCAGATTGCACCTTACCGAGTATATGTGTATACATTTCACTACTGCATCATCACTCCTTGCTGCTTTTCTAACATGCAGGCTAATATTTAGGTTATCTGATACAACTAACACCAGGCCCACTTTCCTTTTATTACTGGTTCCAATTCCACAGCTACTGTGTACACTTCCACCTAGCATGTCATTTCCATGCTGTGTTACTTAGCACACATCCAGTGACCCTGAATAGGATACAGCAGGTAAGGAAAATGAATGCATGATTTCAATCTGCCATATTTATGAATATTCTCTGACATTTCCAAGTCCTTTTGTATTCTAGCCCCTCTTGCATTGGCTCTGGTTTTGTGACACCTGTGAAGAAAGATACATTTTCTTCTAAGCTTTCTAGCAGTTTGTTTGTTTCTTTCGGCTTTTCCCGGTTAGGGGTCGCCACAGCGAAACTCCGGTCCGCTAATGACTGGCAGTAGATTTTTACGTGCTGGCTTGCCGGGCCTAACGCACAACCTTTAAGCTTTCTAGCAGTATCATCTGTAAAATCATTAAAAAGGAGAATATCCAGTTAAGACTACTGTTGTGTTCAGTCCATAGATAACTCTCATCTTAACACAGTTTAATCTATTCCTCTCCGCTGTCCTGTTATACTGCCTGTACTTTATCCATGTTACCACACTGGTTCTTATTGCCTTATATGTGGAACTGTGTAAAATACTTTACTTAAATCTAGGTGGTCTGGGTTAACAGTGCCACGTTTCCCCTGCTTCATCATCCAGATGGGTAATGAGTTGGCTTTGTCTGATCAGTAATACTGAATGTGAAGTCATGGTGTCTTGCGCACAGGAACTATTATTTATCTGTAGTCGGGGGTTTTCTGAAACCCACATGATTTGGTGTACCTCATTTTAAATGGATTTTTCAGTCCCTAAAAATAAAGCTTTCCTAGTGCCTTTTTACACATCACTGAATAGCAAGAAAGGCTTTACAATTTGCATAATACTGATGAAATGATGGTATGAAGCCCTTATGATGCTCTCGAAATGCCAACACTACTTATGTGCAGTGTCTTACAAATCCTTAGAAACCTAATGCTTCTCTTTATATTCCCTGTCATGGAGAGAAGACTGAGAAGTCTATGGTTTCTTGTCTGTATCTTACTTCCACTTTTGTAATGGAAGACAATCACATCTGATCAGTCCTTCTCCGCTAGTGAGGTATAGTACACTCACCTCTGATTTCCTAAAAGAAGTAGCAAAAGTTCTAGTAACAAGCCTCACAGTGCCTGTCTTTAGTTTTAAGGTTCCTTGTAGAGCACTTTCTTCTGTAACAAGACTGAAATCAACCAATAAACCATTACTAATGCTTTCCATATTACCATATGGGAAATATGTTCCATCTTCTTGGTTTACCTAACCGACCATTGTTCCTTCTGATCTGTGTCCAAACCAGTCTAAGCTTTCGGCAATGTATCGTGTTCATCAATAACTTTGAGGACTGTTTATTGCATATTCATGTCATGCTTTATGGGGATGTTCTGACCCTGTATTGATTTAGGGAGGTGGAGAAAACTAAGGGAAAAGGTTTTAGAATAAAATTGCCTGCAGACTTGCATATAATCCAGATAAAACTGTTTTTCAGTAATCTTAAATTGGCCAAGACAAAATCCAAAGCACTTCCTTCTGGCAAGCACCCTACCCAAATGTTAAGCTCTCGCACTCATTCTGGTATTTTGTGCATTCTGCAGACATAGTTACTGAAACTGCACCAGTGTACTTGCTATAGTGTAAGCGACAACTACAGTGCAAACTACAGACAAATATGGCAACCCAAACAAGAACCAAAAAATACAAAGCCACACCATTCGCTGGGTACTGGGTGAAAGATATTTCATGCCAAATATTAAGCACTTTAGTCCAAATAAGTTCACAGGAATTCATCAGAATAACAAACAACAGTCTAAAACATTTACACTTTAAACACAATTACTCAACAAGTCACATGAAAATTCCTCACACAATCTATTTAATACCTATTATAAAGAAACATTTAAAAATATTATATATGTACAAGGTAAAATAAAAACTGCAATTTAGCTAAATGTATTTCCAATACGCCATTTAGAGAGATAACATAACTTAATCTAGGCACTGTCCTGCATTGTCTAAGCTGCCAGATTAATTTGCATATCTCCAGTTGGTTACTACTCCTGTAATATTAAAACTAACCTACACTAATACCATAAAACAAATTTCTTAAACTCCTTGCATTTAGTACCATGCCTTTTTAAATTATTTGTTAAATTCTGATCTGTTATATCATACATGTATTCATAAATTCTTCTTCTCAAGGAACGTACCATTTTTGCCAACATAAAAGGCAAGGCATAATACACCTTGAGATAAGTAAACTACCCCCTTAAAGTTGCATGTAAAATGACCCTATGTGTATATCACAAAATTTAACAATTTTAACTGATGTTTTAGGAAATACATACTTGCCTTGCCTGCATGTTCCACAAGCAAAAGTGCCATTAGATGTATTAGTGTACCAACTCTTATGTTCTAATAAGATTTTAGTATTTATGTTCCATTTATACATAAAAAGGTGATTCTCCCAACACTGCTATGAAATGAGTGCCATGCCTAAATATGTCCCATTGCTTGGACACAATTTCTTTGATCTTGTAAGCTATATGGAAATAACTGAACATCATAGAATTAATAAGTGAACATCATATAATTTCTTAATTTCGTATTTATATCAATAGTATATTGATCCATCATGAACACCCAGGTTTCATGGTTAATATTTATAAGGCATCATATTTAGTTTTTCTGTCCTCTATGACCTGTTCTATTATCAGTGCATCAATTAAGTCCAACAGGTAAGCTCTCTTAATAATGAAATAAAGCTTCTACAAATTTCACCTTACCATGAAAAACTACGTCATCAGTAGTCAACTTCAAGATTCTTATTATTTGTGATTTAACAATTCTTCTTTTCTGATGGTATGGATGACTGCTTTTAAAATGTAAATATGAAAGTAGCTGCAACCACATAATCTTTGAAGTTTATAAACGCAAATAAATTCTTATCTATGATGCCATAAAGTAATCATTTAACATACAAGTATGAATTCATGAAAACCATCGCTAAGTGTACACTAAGTGAATAGCATTCTGAGTCAACAGACAGCATAAGCATCACTCCCACCTTCTTCCTCCTAATTTTAGTTTTTCTACTGATTTTCTTGCAACCTTAAATAGAGGGGGATTTATAAAGCTTAATCTAATCTTTCGGAGTGAAAAGGCAGCACAAAAATGTGGCAGGGAGTTCTTGAATACAGATCATTTACACTTAGTGTAAGTGTTCATGAATCCAACCCATAATCTATTTTATGGTACACTAAATTAATTTCATTCTTACAGGCCAATTTAAAGAAAGCAGGATCAAATAATGATCCAATATTTTACATGAATAATCAATATAATCCATGGTAGTAACCCCCCCACCCTTATCAGGTTTCATAATCTGTAAGTTTTTATTGGTGGATAGTGCCCAAAGAGCTTCAGTCTCAGCAAGTGTCAGCTTGCAAATAATTTCCCAGCTTTTGAAGAGGCAAAGTCTCTAATTTCCAACATTGAATCCATAGGTTGTTTTTGGTGGATTGAAAATACTCTTGCATTGTAGATCAAATGGCCTAGTTTTAATGCTACTACAGTAAAGATAAATTTAATTTCCTAGTATATATCTTCAGGTCTGCAAGACATTTAGCAATGTCAAACTTCCTAAATGGAGCAAACGTGAAACCTTTCCTAAACACGTTTCAATTGAACATCTTTTAAAGTAAGACTGCTGTAAATTAATACTTTAAAAGATCCACAATCAAGTTCAATAATATCAAAATCATTGCAATGTCTTTCTACAGGATCAACAGTCATATCACAATTAGTGTTACTCAAGTCCTCATATAATCATTCTTCTTCCCTTTCTTCCAATAATGGAAGTTCTGCAGACACTTTTTGTAACCATGAGAGAGAAGGCCATGTTTTTCTGCATCAAGCATTTTGACCTTGGCATGTAATGATCTGAAGGAGTTGCTGCGGATATCAAGTATTCATCATTTAAATCACCACAATTGTTAACAATAGGATGTACGGACAATGTGGAGACCAAAGAGCTTTGTATTCCACTTGGCAAAGAGAACATCTTCCCTATCTCATAGTCCTGTTTATCTCCTGCCACCTTTTTTTTCTTTATGTGCTGAAATTATATCACATTGTTTATTATCCCATCAATACACATTATCACAATGCTTGACAGGACAGAGTCATTCAGCTTAGTAATCTCAGCCAACAAACTATCCATTTTGTGAGTGTTTGCTCTTATAACTAAGTATATAATATCAGCAACATTCAATTCAAAATTCAAGTTTTGAAAATTGTCTAGCCTATTTGGATATTTAGTCACATGAAGCCACTCGGGACCAGTTGTTTTTGCTACATTCATTTAAAAAAAGTATAATCGAGTTATAATGATTTAAATGTTGTCAATATCTTCCTGTATTTGTGTGTTAATAGTCATACTCACTGTAAATGAAGATGAGTTGAAAGTAAATGGCTAGAAATCCAATCACTAAACATGAAAGATCCTCTAGCCACTCGCCATTATGGGTTACACTGTTATATGCATACATACAAATACTTCAAACATGAGCAATAATGTTTTAGACTGCCAACATGCCAAAACAGCTGTTCACATAATAAGTGTCCAGGCTGTTATTAAAATATCTGAACTAGTGCTTGTTTTAATATAATTTGGTAGTCCATTACATGCATCAACTATTCTCTCAGAGAAAAAATTAGTACACTTCTCATTCCTATAGAATTTCTACATAGGTTGCCCAATGATTTTCTACTACTTTTTAGTAACTCCAAACCCCAAGTTATTCCACTTTTCAATAATCTGGTGGTAAGTTACGTAGTCCTGTAATCTTCCCTTGACCCACTTAGCTTCCATATTTTATTTATATTCCTTTATCTGTCAATCCAGATACTGCTCATTTCTCCTAATAAATTACCTTTCCAGAATATCTGCTATCTTACTTGGCATGTCCAGTAGTTCATTTTCAACCACAAGCCACAAACACTTCATCTTTCTTTGCTTTAACTATTCAGTAAGCTACAACACTCAGAAAAAATGTCCACCAAACTTTCCTTCATGTAGGTCATAAAGGCACACTTTACCATCCACTGGAATTATAACTGTGGCATTATCTTGCCTCCTTCTTCTGCATTCACTAATGTTCACTAACAATCAAGTCTCTTACACTGAGATACACAAAGTCATCCGCGTTCTTTGTCTTCTTATCCAAAATAAAGAGAGTCCAAATACTTCCATTTTTCTAAAAATTACCCAGTTGTAACCCTCTTAACTTCATTACTCCTTTATATTTCTTTCCTTTCCAACCTCAACTCTTTTAATGCTAGTCTATGTAGGTAACCCCCCCCCCCATAGTCACCCTATTCACTCTCAGGCCTTTCACCTGAGACCTGGTTCCTTTAGCCTGTTAACCCTTTTTCCACACTTGCCTACCATACCTACTGTAGCTATTCAGCGCCCTCTTATTTTGATATGCACTGAAGATATCTTTGATAATGTCTACTTTTCTAATCCCCAATTCTTTCAATTCTCTATTGGTAGATCCATCTGCTCTACACTTATACTTATTTGACATTTTTCTCATCTCCTTCTGCTCTGTCCTTATGCAGTGCTCACATATAATGTTGCATTCATCTTCCATCCCATGAAAATTGCTACATTTTAAATGTTTATCTGTTTCTCTAATACATGCAGCCAACAAGGATATATGAATATCTCACTGACCTATGTAGACATTTAGAGATGCTAACTTTCTTCCATATGCAGCATTGATCTAACTCTGCATTTGTGCATTTGTAATATCTCACTTTTCTGTCTTCTGTAACTTCCTCATGTTTCATTGTACTGCTGTGTTAAGAAACTTTCTCCCCAAGTTCTCTTGTAACCAGGCTGTGCCCATCTGGAACTTTCTGGTTAATACACACACACACACACACACACACACACACTTATATGTTTGCATGTATGTATGTGTGTGTATATATATATATATATATATATATATATATATATATATATATATATATATATATATATATATATATATATATATATATATATATCATATTTTCTTTCTTGTTAACTGCCCTGGCTGCTGGCGTCCCTGACCTCAGTCAAGTGTGTGTTAGCTTGACCCTCCTACACAGCAGGAAAGGACCCGCATGGTCTTAAAGGATCCTGTTAAAATCTACCTTTAAGCCATCCCAACGAGAGGTCATCCTACTCTGCTGACTCCAACTATAATTCCTTCCTGAATTAATCAGACAAAAAAACTTGACCCTCCTACACAGCAGGAAAGGACCCGCATGGTCTTAAAGGATCCTGTTAAAATCTACCTTCAAGCCATCCCAACGAGAGGTCATCCTACTCTGTTGACTCCAACTATAATTCCTTCCTGAATTAATCAGATAAAAATACTTGACACTCCTACACAGCAGGAAAGGACCCGCGTGGTCTTAAAGGATCCTGTTAAAATCTACCTTCAAGCCATCCCAACGAGAGGTCATCCTACTCTGCTGACTCCAACTATAATTCATTCCTGAATTAATCAGACAAAAAGACTTGACCCTCCTACACAGCAGAAAAGGACCCGCGTGGTCTTAAAGGATCCTGTTAAAATCTACCTTCAAGCCATCCCAAAGAGAGGTCATCCTACTCTGCTGACTCCAACTATAATTCCTTCCTGAATTAATCAGACAAAAAGAGTATGTTTCCTCCCTGGTCCATAACATTAAAGTGTACTTAGATATATCCTCACTGTAACTAATATTTCAGCCTAGTCTAACCTTCTAGATATCTCCTACCCAGCTTGATTTAATTTTTAAGGCACTGAGTCAGATAACCAGCAGCCAGACCCCTACCTGTTTTTGTACCTGCAGTGTATTCCTCTCCCTGACTTATCTACCTGAGGCACCTTTAGCTACAACATCTTCTCACTTAACCTGCATTCTGTTCCCCAGGCACTGTTTGTCAACTTGTATGCAATTGCCTTTCCTCCAGCATTCCTAATTTAATTAGTACTACTTCCCTACCTGGTTTCTCTTTTTTCTCATCCTACCTTTTGCTTACCCTCCAAACTATTTTCCCACTCCCTTTAGGACCTCCTCTCTATCCCTTTAGCCTTTCTTCTCTTTCTCCATCCACTCTACTCGCTTTATCTTTCATCCCATCTCCCCTTTTCTTTAGTCACTTGAACTACAGAGGTCACTCAATACTTACCTGTGACTATTGTATTAGCCTCTTGCCTTTCTTCCTCCTCACTGATAGACTCCAGGAAACTTTTAATAACCTGCTGTAACCCGCTCCGTTCACCCTACGGGCTCACTCCGCTCCCCTACCCTACCCCCAATTCCCACCTACCCCCAGTGCTACTACATTTATACTTCCTTTACCACACCCCTTCCTGTTTCTTCCCCCTATCACAATCACTTATCAATTCTCAGCCACACCCCCACTCTAACAACATCCTAGCCAAATTATTATTAAGATAATTGCCAAAATCTTTCCCTTCATTCTCAGCATAGAACCACTTCTCAGTATAGCAATACCTGTACAACCTCCTTTTACCTATCTTTATTAACCCTGATCTCACCCTAACCACCTCATAAAACTTTCTACTCACTCCTTCTCCTCCTTCCCTTATACTTTCACACCAGTTTTACCGCCTTCCCTCATACTTCCATATTTTATCTCTCTCTCCACTGACTACTACCACATCTATATTCTACCTATGGATCCAAAACATAAATCAATTTATTCTTACCTTCTACTCATAACTTCAATTCTTGTAGCTCTCTCTATACCTTACATTCTAACCTCCCTTGAACAATTTTCCTTTCTAGAACACTATCCCTACCAACAAACTCTCCCTATTTCCCTAAGTTATACTTACAAACATAGTAATATAACCAGTACCTCCACATACCTACTTCCT